>NC_069501.1:1199000467-1199300467 GCF_027579735.1 Bombina bombina | reverse complement strand
CCTCTCTCTCTCCCCCCCTCTCTCTCTCCCCTCTCTCTCCCCCCTCTCCTCTCTCTCTCCCCCTCTCCTCTCTCCCCTCCCTCTCTTCTCTCTCTCCCCCTCTTCTCTCTCCCCCCCTCTTCTCTTTCTCTCCCCCTCTCTCCTATCTCTCTACCCCTCTCCTCTCTCTCTCCCCCCTCTCCTCTCTCTCTCCCCCACTCCTCTCTCTCTCCCCCACTCTCCTCTCTCTCTCCCGCCCTCTCCTCTCTCTCTCCCCCCTCTCCTCTCTCCCCTCCCTCTCCTCTCTCCCCCTCTTTTCTCTCTCCCCCCCTCTTCTCTTTCTCCCCCTCTCCTCTCTCCCCCTCTCTCCTCTCTCTCTACCCACTCCTCTCTCTCTCCCCCCTCTCCTCTCTCTCTCCCCACTCCTCTCTCTCTCCCCACTCTCCTCTCTCTCTCCCCCTCTCCTCTCACTCTCTCCCCCCTCTCCTCTCTCTCTCCCCCCTCTCCTCTCTCTCTCTCTCTTCCCCCTCTTCTCTCTCTCCCCCTCTCCTCTCTCTCCCCCCTCCCTATCTCTCTCCCCTCCTCTCTATCTCACGCCCGCGCCCAGCCACGCCCCATTCACATCCGGCCACGCCCCATTCACGACCATTCACACTGACCACGCCTCCCAATCATGCCCGGTCACGCCCACTTCTACCCCAGATCCGCCAGGGAGTAGGACTCAAAGGCCAGGTGTGTTTGTCCTCGTGCTGTCTCTACTGCGCATGACAGCTTCGGACAAACACACTTGGCCTTTTATATAATAGGATAGTAATTTTTATTTAGATATATTTTAATTATATTTAAGTTAGGGGGTGTTAGGGTTAGGTTTAGACTTAGGTTTAGGGGGTAATAAATTTAGTATAGTGGTGGCGAAGTTGGGGGCGGCAGATTATAGTTTAATAAATGTAGGTAGGTGGCGGCGATGTTAGGGGCGGCAGATTAGGGGTTAATAATATTTAACTAGTGTTTGTGATGCGGGAGTGCGGCGGTTTAGGGGTTAATATGTTTATTATAGTGGCGGCGATGTTCGGAGCAGCAGATTAGGGGTTAATAATTTTATTTTAGTGTTTGCGATGTGGGAGGGCCTCGGTTTTGGGGTTAATAGGTAGTTTATGGGTGTTAGTATACTTTTTAGCACTTTATTTATGGGTTTTATGTTACGGCTTTGTAGGTAAAACTCATAACTACTGACTTTCAGTTTACGGTATGGATCTTGACGGTATTGGCTGTACCGCTCACTTTTTGGTCTCCCAGGCAGACTCGTAATACCGGCGCTATGGAAGTCCCATTGAAAAAGGACTTTTTGAAAGCTTGGTAATTATGTTGCCTTACGGCCAAAAAAGTGTGCGGTACAGAAATACCTGCAAGACTCGTAATACCAACGGTAGTGAAAAAGAGCCTTAACGCTGCTTTTTCACTCATACCGCAAAACTCGTAATCTAGCCGCTTGTTAGTTGTCAAAAACAGCAAAATGATCTGGGCAACAACTGTGTGACAGCTAAGACAGAGAATAAAACAGCACCAACAAATAGTTTACATGCCCACATTTGTATGACTGAATTATGCTAAAATATTGTCAAGCATTACAAGAAACCTTACCAGTATTATAATCTGATTAAAGGAAACCCACATGGCGGGAGGCTTTACACTGACCCTGCAATCACCTGATGCACATTATCTTCTCTGATAGGAGGAAGTTCCTACTCACCCTGAAATTGCCAATACTGGTTGGAGGAGAGGATATGTACACTCACAGCAAATCCCTCATCCTGATACTACATTACAAAGCACTATTCCCCCAACACTTTCCAAAAAAAAAAAAAAAAAAAAAGCACAATGTTTGGACCCCACAGAGCAGCCCTGATACTGTGATATGGATATAGGATGCACTGCACAAGTAGTCACAGGCTTTAGTTTACAGTGACAGCTGCTATAAAAATAGATGTTCCAGCTCTAACATGGTGCAATATATACAGGATGCTACAGATGAATTTACAATGTCAGCAATTTCCCTGTTTGAAAAGTTTATTTTTTTATTTTTTTTTTGGAACAAGAAAGAATCAGGGCGGCATCAGTTCCATCATTAGCAATTGATGAGCTTGCTCTAAGCGTGGAGCAGCAGTTAAATGACATGTCACATGCTTACTGCAGTCTATATGTTGCTCTACGTATATGTATATATAAATATAAGCTTGAGAGCCTTTCTACCTGCAGGCCACTTAGTATTTAAAGTGAACTACTACTGATTGTGCTCAAGGGCAGGGCATTTCTCTCCTTTTGTATAACTGAATTATCGCACCTACAACTGTTATTTACCCCTACTGTACTTGTTTGTGTATTACTGTATTCCTGTAATGTTTTTATTCTTTGTATAGTGCTGCGTAATCTGTTGGCGCTTTATAAATAAATGATAATATATATATATATATATATATATATATATTAATATACTCTACTCTCAGTCACAAACCCCATGTAGACACCCCTCCTATACTCCTGCTCTAAATAGCATGCTCTATCAAAGTACTAACTCCCTCTTAAAGTACTAGGGTGCACCCTCCCTCACTTGAGAACACTATTCAAAAAAATAAATATATATATTAATATATATATAATTCATTTTTTTAAAGTTCATTCCTCCTGAGCTGTGTGCAGTTTCAAAAGGCATGTGCGTTATGTTGGGAAAAGATGTGCGCACACACAAGCACACACCCTAGAGGGAACGGTGGGACTTTGGGGTATATCAAGTCCTTTTAGCTATGGAAGTCAATAATTGAAAAATAACCTTGAAAATTTGTCATTAACCCCTTAGTGACCAGATGATTTTTAAATTTTCTTACCGTTAAGGACCAGGGTTATTTTTACATTTCTGCAGTGTTTGTGTTAAGCTGTAATTTTCCTCTTATTCGTGTACTGTACCCACACATATTATATACCGTTTTTCTCGTCATCTTTCTAAAGATACCATTATTTTCATCATAACTTATCATTAACTATAATTTTTTTTTATAAAATATGATGTAAAATTGAAAAAAAAAACACGCACTTTTTCTAAATTTGACCCCCAAAATCTGTTGCACATTTACAACCACCAAAAAACACCCATGCTAAATAGTTTCTAAATTCTCTCCTAAGTTTATAAATACCCAATGTTTACATGTTCTTTGCTTTTTTGGCAAGTTATAGGGCAATAAATACAAGAAGCACTTTGCTATTTCCAAACCATTTTTTTTTCTTCAAAATTAGTGATAGTTACATTGTAACACTGATATATGCCAGGAATCCCTGAATAACCCTTCACATGTATATATTTTGTTTTAGTAGACAACCCAAAGTATTGATCTAGGCCCATTTTGGTATATTTCATGCCACCATTTCACCGCCAAATGCGATCAAATAAAATAAATTGTTAATTTTTTTCAATAACTTTAGGTTTCTCACTGAAATTATTAACAAACGGCTTGTGCAATTATGGCAAAAATTGTTGCAAATGCTTCTCTGGGATCACCTTTGTTCAGAAATAGTAGACATTTATGTCTTTGGCATTACTTTTTGGTAATTAGAAGGCCGCTAAATACCGCTGTTCACCACACGTGTATTATGCTCAGCAGTGAAGGGATTAATTAGGTAGCTTGTAGGGAGCTTTAGGGAGCTTGTAGGGTTAATTGTAGCTTTAGTGTAATGTAGTAGACAACCCAAAGTATTGATCTAGGCCCAATGGTATATTTCATGCCACCATTTCACCACCAAATGCGATCAAATATATAAAATTGTTAACTTTTTCACTAACTTTAGGTTTCTCACTGAAATTATTTACAAACAGCTTGTGCAATTATGGCACAAATGGTTGTAAATGCTTCTCTGGGATTCCCTTTGTTCAGAAATAGAAGACATATATGGATTTGGCATTGGTTTTTGCTAATTAGAGGGCCGCTAAATGCAGCTGCGCACCACACTTATATTATGCCCAACAGTTAAGGGTTTAACTAGCTTGTAGGGTTAATTTTACCTTTAGTGTAGAGATCAGCCTCCCACCTGACACATCCCAGCCTCTGATCCCTCCCTGACCCCCCTCAAACAGCTCTCTTCCCTACCCCATCTCACAATTGTCAACGCTATCTTAAGTACTGGCAGAAAGTCTGCCAGTATAAAAATAAAGGTGTTTTCTTTTTTTTTTTTTTTATATATATTTTATCTGAAGTGTAGGATACCCCATTACCCACCAACCTCCCTGATCCCCCCCCACAAACAGCTCTCTAAGCCTTCCCCCTCGACCTATTGGCCACAATCTTAGGTACTGGCAGCTGTCTGCCAGTACACAGTTTACTAAAAAAAATTGACCTTTTTTTTCGAAAACAAAATAAACACTCCATTTTCTGATCCCTTTCCCCAGGGCTTTCCTCCCGAGCCCCGCTCCCTCGCACTCTCCCGGACACTCAGGAACAGGATCCGGAACTCGCACCAGCGTTGGGCCGCCCACCCACCTATATATTTTATCTGAAGTGTAGAATGCCCCATTACCCACCAACCTCCCTGATCCCCCCCACAAACAGCTCTCTAAGCCTTCCCCCTCGACCTATTGGCCACAATCTTAGGTACTGGCAGCTGTCTGCCAGTACACAGTTTACTAAAAAAAATTGATCTTTTTTTTCTAAAACAAAATAAACACCCCATTTTCTGATCCCTTTCCCCGGGGCTTTCCTCCCGAGCCCCGCCCCCTTGCGCGCTCCTGGACACTCATGAACAGGATCCGGAACTCGCACCAGCGTTGGGCCACCCACCCACCTCCCTGCTATGGCTCCCACCCACCAACGATCGGCACCATCGCTGGCCGATGCAGAAAGGGCCACAGAGGGGCTCTCTCTCCATCGGATGCTTAAAAAAGGCTATTGCAGGATGCGTCAATATCGAGGCATCGCTGCAGTAACCTGAAAGCTGCAGGAAGCGATCATGAAGCGCTTGAAAACCCTGAGGACATACAGGGTACATCCTTGGTCATTAAGTGACAGTTTTTATAGGACATACCCTGTTTGTTTTTGGTCCTTAAGGGGCTTTTTTATTCATGAAAGTTTGCATTGCAGCAGTTTTGTTAAAATACTTACCTTTTTCTTCTTCCAAGCCAGACCAGCAATCACCCACCAGCTTCTCATGCTGTAATTAGCACAGCAATGACAAAACCGTCTTCCAATCACGGCGTGGCATTAGGAAATATTTTCTCTGGGGGGAAGCCATGATTGGAGGAAGCCGGTTTCCTCATTGCTAACGTAAGTACAGAGCAGCGGCGGGCAGGGGATCACTGGTCCGGCTTCGAAGAAGAGAAAGGTAAGTATTTTAACATAACCAATGCAATGCAAACTTTCATGAATAAAAGTGCCCCTGTTTTTAATAGTATTTTTGAGTCATGAAAATTTACATTCACTTTCAGGGGTTAATTTATTATTGTCCGAAATGGGCCAATTCATCCTGTTTCTGTGCGAGCCTTCAGGCTCGTCAGAAACAGGAGTTAAGAAGCAGCGGTTAATAGACCGCTGCTCGTTAACTCATACGCCACCTCTGAAGCGGCGTACAGCAATCCTCTCGATCCTATACGATCGGGCTGATTGACACCCCCTGCTAGTGGCCGATTAGCCGTGAATCTGCAGGGTGTGGTATTGCACTAGAACTGCTTGTGCAATGCTGAATACGCGCAGAGTATGTTGTCCGCATTCAGCGATGTCTGGCAGACATGATACGCTACAGCGTATCATGTCCGCCAGACTTTAATAAATTGACCCCAAAGTATCAAGAATTTGGATTGTGATCAAAAAGTACTAGAACATGTTATGAATAGGTCAATTGTCATTACAGGGAGTGCAGAATTATTAGGCAAATGAGTATTTTGACCACATCATCCTCTTTATGCATGTTGTCTTACTCCAAGCTGTATAGGCTCGAAAACCTACTACCAATTAAGCATATTAGTTGATGTGCATCTCTGTAATGAGAAGGGGTGTGGTCTAATGACATCAACACCCTATATCAGGTGTGCATAATTATTAGACAACTTCCTTTCCTTTGGCAAAATGGGTCAAAAGAAGGACTTGAAAGGCTCAGAAAAGTCAAAAATAGTGAGATATCTTGCAGAGGGATGCAGCACTCTTAAAATTGCAAAGCTTCTGAAGCGTGATCATCGAACAATCAAGCGTTTCATTCAAAATAGTCAACAGGGTCGCAAGAAGCGTGTGGAAAAACCAAGGCGCAAAATAACTGCCCATGAACTGAGAAAAGTCAAGCGTGCAGCTGCCAAGATGCCACTTGCCACCAGTTTGGCCATATTTCAGAGCTGCAACATCACTGGAGTGCCCAAAAGCACAAGGTGTGCAATACTCAATGACATGGCCAAGGTAAGAAAGGCTGAAAGACGACCACCACTGAACAAGACACACAAGCTGAAACGTCAAGACTGGGCCAAGAAATATCTCAAGACTGATTTTTCTAAGGTTTTATGGACTGATGAAATGAGAGTGAGTCTTGATGGGCCAGATGGATGGGCCGTGGCTGGATTGGTAAAGGGCAGAGAGCTCCTGTCCGACTCAGACGCCAGCAAGGTGGAGGTGGAGTACTGGTTTGGGCTGGTATCATCAAAGATGAGCTTGTGGGGCCTTTTCGGGTTGAGGATGGAGTCAAGCTCAACTCCCAGTCCTACTGCCAGTTTCTGGAAGACACCTTCTTCAAGCAGTGGTACAGGAAGAAGTCTGCATCCTTCAAGAAAAACATGATTTTCATGCAGGACAATGCTCCATCACACGCGTCCAAGTACTCCACAGCGTGGCTGGCAAGAAAGGGTATAAAAGAAGAAAATCTAATGACATGGCATCCTTGTTCACCTGATCTGAACCCCATTGAGAACCTGTGGTCCATCATCAAATGTGAGATTTACAAGGAAGGAAAAAAGTACACCTCTCTGAACAGTGTCTGGGAGGCTGTGGTTGCTGCTGCACGCAATGTTGATGGTGAACAGATCAAAACACTGACAGAATCCATGGATGGCAGGCTTTTGAGTGTCCTTGCAAAGAAAGGTGGCTATATTGGTCACTGATTTGTTTTTGTTTTGTTTTTGAATGTCAGAAATGTATATTTGTGAATGTTGAGATGTTATATTGGTTTGACTGGTAAAAATAAATAATTGAAATGGGTATATATTTGTTTTTTGTTAAGTTGCCTAATAATTATGCACAGTAATAGTCACCTGCACACACAGATATCCCCCTAAAATAGCTATAACTAAAAACAAACTAAAAACTACTTCCAAAACTATTCAGCTTTGATATTAACGTGTTTTTTGGGTTCATTGAGAACATGGTTGTTGTTCAATAATAACATTAATCCTCAAAAATACAACTTGCCTAATAATTCTGCACTCCCTGTAAACTGATAAATAAAATGTTGCTGATGAAAATTGCTGATTATGATTGTGTTGAAATATGTGGCGGACTAACATGGTGATAATCATAAAATTACAGATTGTGATTAACAGGAAAGATAATTAAAAGACAGATGTAGAAAAAACTGTTTGTACAAATTTCTAAAAGTACAAAACATATTATTTGCTATTATGCCTTGTAAACTGATCAGCAGTTGCCATTTGTCATTTTCAAGTAATGGATATTTTTTTTATAATCATCTGATTGCAGAAAACATTATCAAAGAAGGGCTTTAAATGGACAAATCCCATTACATATACGGACAAGCGTTTATTAAACATTGTACCATATATTTGGAAAGAAAATTATTAAATTAAAGGGACATTAAACACCTCAAGATAGTAATATAAATTGTTTAATTACATGTATTAAAACAACTTTTCAATATATATATATATATATATATATATATATATATATATATATATATATATATATATATATATATATATATATATATATATATATATATATATATAATATTTTGTTCTCCTTTCCTGTAATTTAATTCTGAATATTGTAGACTTTCCAATTCATGTTAGACATGGAAGTGCAGACACAGCTGTATTCCACACAGTCACTGGTAAGCACACTCTAGTAAGCCATTTATAACCATTCCTGATTGGCCTCAACAGAAAAGGTAATCTAGATTACAATATGGTGGCCCCCACTGTTTTATGGACATTGACTTTACTCTTACTTTTTCAATATTTAAACAGCACATTTTTAAAAATACATGTACAAATTATTCTCAGGCTAATCTTTGCTCTGAATACATCAGTTAAGCAATGATCTATTTAGGGTTTAGGGTCCTTTTAAAACTGTTTTGATTAATATAGAATTGCATGATTGGGCACAACTTAAATGGTACAAATCATAACATCAAAATATTTTTTTGTAATAAAAGTGCAAATGTCTTTTGAACAGTAGCCTAATTATAGAAAAATAATTGAAAAAATTGCTTATAAAACATATACATAAAGGGAATGGGATATGAAACCTATAGTTTTTCTTTCATGATTCAAATAGAGCATATGATTATAAACAACATTCCAGTTTACTTCTGTTGTCTAATTTGCTTTGTTCTCTTGGTATTCTTTGTTGAAAAGCATATCTAGGTAGGCTCAGGAGCAGCAATGCAATGCTTCTTTTCATTGACTCACCGTATATCAGCTGTCTCTCAGTAATGCATAAGTCAACAAAGGATACCAAGAAAATGAAGGAAATTTGATTATAAATTAATTAGATTTTTTTTAAAATTGCA
Organism: Bombina bombina; assembly: GCF_027579735.1. NCBI lineage: Eukaryota > Metazoa > Chordata > Amphibia > Anura > Bombinatoridae > Bombina > Bombina bombina. The sequence continues at coordinate 1,199,291,719 of NC_069501.1, read as the reverse complement.
TGCTCTATCTGAATAATCAAATATTTTATGGGGATTTCATATACCTTTAAGTATAAATCAAATATAATGGAAAAAATACATAATCAAACTGTTAGCATTAAAATAGGAATAAACACAAAATATTAATAAAGATGTCCAAATTAATAGTCTAAAATAATGAAAGATAGCTAATAAAACACAGGTCAAGCTGCAATTTTTTTTTACTATACATCTAGGGTTGTTACCCAGCCAGTATTTTATTGACGTGGCCGGTATTTTTAAAGTTCACGTCAAAGTTGGAAATAAAGATTAAATACAGATACCAAGTCTTCTTCTAAGTCTGTTGGCATTTAATTATAAACCAATGATTATTTAAAATCAGTCCCAGCAGCTTCCGTTCCTGATTTATCTTGTATAATTATTTATGCAAATATATGCTAATGAGCACGGCCAGTATTTTTTCCCACAACAGGTGGCAACCCTATATACAATCACTCCCTCTCTTGTAAAATCATGTGGTAGAGGTGGGTGGAACACTTATGGTTAGGTCAGTGAAAGGACACAGAGAATAAACTGGCTATTTACAATATGATTTTGAATGAACAACATATTGACACAAACATATGGCAAATCTATTAATGCTCTGCACCTTTATTATGATGTATACTCTCATATTCATATGTCTCCTGTTGCAACTCCATAATGTCACCACTCACCAGTAGTGGTAATGTCAAAATCAGAGTTGTCCAATCAGTATTGCATATATCTTTAAGCTCATATCTCTACAGGAGACAAAATACATTTTAAAGTGACACAAAAGTGTGTAATTTTAATAGACATTCTGAATTACTTCCATTATTGAATTGTGCATAGTATTTTTATATATACACTGTATGAGACATCAGCCCTTACTGAGCATGTGCCAGACAGTGTATAGTGATTGGTTGATAACTGTCACATGATACATGGGGCAGACATATTGAAGTAAATTTTGAATGAAAGTGCCCCTGTTTTTAATAGTATTTTTAAAAACCGGGCACTGATTCATGAAAATTTACATTCACTTTCAGGGGTTAATTTATTATAGGTATGAAAAGGTTACTGCTGGCCGGCCAGCTCCCCCTGTCCAACTAGACCTATTTCAAATCCATATCAACCAGGGACTGAGGACCTACTTTTCATTTCCGAGTAGGAAATCCATGGTTCCCATATCTGGAAGAATTTGTCCTTAGAACCAGACATCTAGTATATATATATATATTCGATTTTGTTTTCCAAAATCTTGAAATCTACAATGGAAGTATTCCAAAATCTTGCAATACATAGTTTTGCAGCAGTGCAGACATTAAATATCAATGTATTTATGTGTTTAGGTAGGGAGTTGATTGGGTAATGTAATAATGGGGTGTCTGGAGAAAGCTGGATTTCTGAGTCGAGAACCCTAGATAATAAATCTGAAGTTTTTTTCCCAAATGTGAGTTAAATGAGGGCATAACCACCACATGTGAAAATACGTCCCTACACTTTGACAGCCTCTATAGTACTGTTGTATCTTCGGTACTCCTCGGGGAGTAAATGTTAATGGAGTCTGGTGCCATCTGAATACAGTTTTCAATTAATTTTCCTTCAGGTGAGTGCAGCAGCTAAAAGTGGGGGCTTGTTTTAGTAGTTTTAACCATTGTGGATGGGTTAATAACCTATTTAGATCAGATTCACATTTTGTCATAAACCCTGGTTTTGGGGGGTAGGGGGGCTATTAATGAGTGGGTATAGTAGGCCAATGGTTCCCTTTATTTTATGTTTGGTTAGACAAATCCTATCTAAACAAGTGTCTGTGGAAGTCGTGTTTTTCCCTAAGGTTTTTATTGTATCTTCGATTTAAGCTGTAGGTAGTGGTACCAGCATTTATTATCAGAGGGGTTCAGTTCCAAATAATGTGGGTAGGTAAGTATAGAATTACATTTAATGATATCTGCTATTCTATAGAGACCTCAATTAGCCCATTTATCGAGTAAAAATTGGTTTTCAGAGGAGGTTAATGACGATAAAGGAACTGGTTTACGACAAGTTCCACTGAGAGATAATTTTCTCTCAAGTAAATTCCATATATGAATTATGTGAGCTATAGTTAAATATGTTTTCCAGGAGGAGGGGTGATCCCCTTTATCAATCCATAATAGATGGTCTATGGAGAAGAGGGACAACATTTTAGTTTCCAAAGAGACCCACAGAGCACCCCCCCCCTCGTTATGCCAATGTGGCTTTTCCTAATCTGGCTGAGTAGTAGTATGAAATTAAGTCTGGAGCTCCCAGACCCCCCTACCTTTTCCCCAAATAAAATTTATAAGGTCTTTCTGCACATTTTTAAGTTCCAGAATTTTGATAGTTATCGGGAGGGCTGTAAAGAGATAGAGGATTTTCTGTAAGATTGTCATCTTAAGGGCCGTGACTTCCTTATTGTTAAAATAAGGGGCTTATAGTTAAGGGTATACAGGTCTCTTAAATTGCTAGAGACATTGCTTTAAATGTATTTAATACTTTTCTTTGCCCAAATGAAGTCAAAGTTAAGTTCAATTAGTTTTTTAGTATGTGGGGGATCAGTATTCCAATGCCTTCACATTTTTCCTTGATTAATTTTATATTCTGAGATTTCAGAGAAAGAATAAATGACGTTATAAAGAATTGGTAAAGAGATAAAGGGTTTTGTGAGTGTGAGAATAAAATTGTCTGCAAACAGGAAAGTTTATGCGAGGTGTCACTGACTGTTATTCCCAAAATATCCGGGTTACTGCGTATTTGGGTTGCTAATGGCTCAATGCAAAGGGCAAACAGGAGAGTGGAAAGGGGACACCCTTGTCTAGTTCTTTTATTTATGTCTATGTTATTGGACTTGTATCCCACAATTTTAACAAATGCCGTGGGGAAGAATAAATAGCTCGTATTGCTGTTAAAAAAATTCCCTTAATTTCAAAGTGTTGTATCGCTTGTATAAGGTATGTCCAATTAACCCTATTAAATGCCTTCTCTGCATCCATAGCTAGGTGCAGAGAAGGCATTCCACTATGTGTAGAAATGTTAATTAAGTCAATGAGTTTGTGAATGTTATCCGGGGTCTACCGTCTCAAAATAAATCCCACCTGATCCAAATCCACCAGACGTGGCAGTAATTTACATCCTGATTGATAAGAGAGGTTGGGCGATAATTTCCACATTGGAGTATACTTTCTCCCAACTTGGGGACTATTATGATTCTAGCCGTCAATAAATAAGGCGGGAGGAATACAGGAGCAAACATTTTGTAATAGCTGCTCGAGAATTCGTCAGGACCCGGAGCTTTAGATATTTTTAGTTTCTTAATAATTCCCAAAACTTCCTGTGGGGAGACATCTGAATTGAGAGAGTCTGATTCCTCCTGTATTAAAGAGGGGGAGGGGCATTCCGAAAGGACGGAGTGTATCTTAGATTGGAGTAATTTGTTAACAATATCTATAGGGATGTTATATAATTTTTGATAATATTTAGTGAAAGTTTCAGCTATTTCTATGGGATTGTTGGTAGGAGAACCGGTTTGTGTTTGTTTCTGTGAAACAGCAAAACTCTGGTTATATCTCTAAGTTTGTCAGCTAGTAGCCTATCTGGCTTATTTGCAAACACAAAGTACTGGGAGTCTACCTGGTGGATGGAGCGTTGAGCATTTTCAGTAAGGATTTTATCTAGTTTGGCTTGTTTGTTTACCAATTCTGGTGATTTGGGGGAGCATCTGTGTTAAAAATCTAGGTCTTTAATTTCTGCTTTTAATTTGGAGAGGAGTTGATTGTTATTTTTCCTGACAATACTAGCGTCTTTAATAAGGGCTTCTCTATTATATGTTTTATGAGCTGTCCATTCTATGAGGGGGTTATCTGTAGTGTTTTTAATAATAGACATGTATTATTGAATATGTTCAGTGATCTGTTGGAGGATTAAACTGTCTTTTACTAACATTTGTATGTCCATGATCTGTGTCTGTTGGGGTTTACTAGTTCTGTTACGGTCGTTTTGACCAGTGAGTAGTCTGACCAAGTACAACTTTGTATATGAGATGACAGCAAGAGAGGTTTCAAAAATTTTCTAATTGTCATGGTATATGTGAGGTTAATAAATATATATATTTTAATCATATATCTCCAGATTAATAAATCTGTATTTTTGATCAGACATTTCACTGATCAGAAAAAGAAAAAATGATTAATTCCTCTCAGACAAACTGACTTCAATCATGTTCAGCTCTTCCCCCATTTAGTATGCAGACAGGATGTCTCCAAAGGCTTGAGCATAACCTTTGAAGCCCCCTCCTGCTGTGTAAAAGGCAGCACTTTGATACATAGAACAGGACACAGGCCCATATATATGGATTTCCTCCAAGAGAAATGCTGATCCGTCTGAAGAAATGTGAGAACTGCAAACATTTTTCAAGGGGAACTGATAATTAGCACAAATTTGTTTTGAGTGACTCAGGCTATGTGGCTGATAACACCAGAATACACAGAGAAAACACAGACAAATGCTAAGGTGTTACTCTGAACATACAGCACACAGTAAAGACACATGGCTTACATTATGATTTGAAAACAACTGTAGTTACATTTCAGCATTATAAGAAAATATATATATTTTTAATGGATATGTGACAGTCTTTTATATGATAATAAATATAAACACATTGTATTAAATAGATAATTGCTGCAGGGGATATTTATATAGGAAATAAATTCAGATATACATAGAAATGATATATATGTTTTAAAAACATAAAAGATCTTACTTAGCCTCTGTGTTTTTAAGAATATAAATAAATACTTATGGACCATAGACATATGAATGCTTGGATCATCTCTAATAATTATTTCTATTTTTATTGCAGACAACCATTGATCATGAGCATCAATCTATGCACTTAGAAAGAGATGGAATGCCTGAATGAAATGAAATGTCATATCATATAAATGTGAAACAAATGTTTATAAAGTTTTAAATACATCTTTTAAAATATAGTGAGATGAAGATATGGAAGTTACTTTGATGTGATATGACTATGAGATATACATTTTCTGTAAGGCTAAATGAAATATAAATTATTTTAATATAATGCTAGATGTATTTGATGTTTCATATCAAAACGATCAGGAAATTAATCAGACGCTGCTCCATCTATGATTGATGCTGAGAAAGGTTAATACAAGAAATTATGGCAGCTATTACATAGTTTAAAGAAATATTTCACTGTCTAAAAATGTTTTAGAAATGTTAAGGATGAATTTGTTTTATGCTATCTGCTACCACCGAAGGGCCGATACCGGTATAGCAGTTGAGATTTAACTGCTTAAAGGATGCGTTTCCATGGTGACCAAGGGCCAATCCAAATAGACATCCCACCTAACCAATGGGATGGTCAGATCTCGTAGGGCCACTCCCATGGTTTTATCAATGAATGAAAAAGTTATTTAAGTGAATGCATGAAGAAGAAATGGGACAGATTTTGCTGACTTGAATGATACACTGCTGGGCGTCCAAAATACATTCATTCTAAACAAGCTAATCTACCTTTTTCTCAGTGATTGCAAAAATTTACTTATATATTTTCTGAGATGAAACAAGGAATCCTTGGTAACTGAACTATCTATTTTGGTAACGTATATATATATATATATATATATATATATATATATATAAAAAGAAAGAGGGTTGCAATTAATATTTTAACACAGATATATGCATAATAGCTGTAGTTTATATTCAGTCTGTATATTGTTAAATACATATCCTTGATGCTAAATTGTTTTATCTATACAACTGTAGAGTTATAACTCAGAATTGGGTCTTTACATAAATAATACATACAATTTCTGATGTTTTTAATAGAAGTGTATATTGTACTATTGCTTAAATTAACACTGTAAATCATATTGCTGAATGTTTTGTAACTGCTATTTTAGATCTCATTGTAATATTTTAAATGCAGCTCTGAATGAAAGATTGGTTTTAAAGTAAATTGGCATGAGCTTTGCATAGCCTATTTTAAATAGTTTTTGTTTTAACGCATATAATATTGACTCATATTCTAATCATTACAAATATTTACGTATCAACATGTTCATAGTTATTTACTAATAATAAAGAATTCAGATATTTAGATTAATTTTATTGTCTTAGCAAATGCATGTTTGATTGCAGGTTTAGTTTAAAGGAAGATTGTTAAATATATTCCCTGCCATATACTTACACATTGTTTAGAGAATACTGCTAAGATTTTCATAAATATACTGACATATTGTATGGAGGCATTGCGCAAAATATTATAAGTAATTATCATATTGATATAGTATATTTGTGGTAAATAGAAAATATTATAGAAGAGAGAAAAAATTTCATATTTCGAATTGATATTTTGAAAATATAGGTTTTTTTTTGAAAATTGAAATATTGATTTTTGTGTTCAAGATTAATATTAATATTTTGAAATATTATTAAAAATTAATTTTTGAAAAATTGATAAAAATATTAATTTTTCATATTAAAAAAAAAAATTGATCAAAAAAAATAAATACATTTTTCATATTTCAAAATTCATAAAAATATAAATTTTTCATATTTCAAAATTCATAAAAATATAAATTTTTCATATTTCAAAATTCATAAAAATATTAATTTTTCATATTTCAAAATTAACTGAAATATACATTTTTCATATTTCAAGATTAATAAAAATATTAATTTTGTCATATTTCAAAGTTGATATTGATATTTTGAAGATATAATTTTTTTTATCTCTCTCTCTTATTGGTCAAAATTGTATTAGCGTTTTATCTTATTAAGTACAAACACTAAAATAACGATGTCTTCAGCAAAAAGTAATGCTAGCGTTTATGTGCAAGACGAAATTGTGTCCTCACCAATGTCCTCCGTCAATGAAGTGATTCAGAAAAAAACGCTCAAATTAGACGCCATGAATCACATCATGACTAGACTTGATATTGGGGACGATGTCTCCAGGTATATTAATGAGTGTAAAGATAAGGTCAAAGATTTAGTTAAAGATATGTGGTTTGAAGATGGGGAATTATACCAAATGTTACTGCAACTTAATAGATGCACGGAACTTAGGGGGCGTGATGAATTAATTTTCGAAACTTGGCCGATCCTAATGTATTTGAGCTGTGAAATGTCTAACCAAATGGCAGGACAGAACAGACAATTAGGGCGGCTAAGGGATGAAAATAATTCATTACGAGAATTTCAAGATGCCTTTATTCAGACAAAGACAGAGGTTTTCCATATTAGCCAAAAGGCTTCTGATTTAGATAAATATAATCAGGAACTAATGGCTGATTTGAAAACTTTCGAAGAAGAATATCAAAAGTGCCAAGATGAAAATAAAACTTTAAGAGCTAGATATCATGAGGCTGAAAAAGCATACGAGCATGCAATAAATAAATTACAGAGACAAATTAGCAGCTATAAGGACTAGGACAGAAATGATAGTCAAGATCCCAGGCGGGAGGATAGACAAAGATACCCAAACTATAGCCCTAATTCAGGCCCAGCGATAACTTTTTCCCCTAGACAACTACATAACTCTGGGGGACCAGAAAATTATTACGCTTCAAATGAAAGGCACTCTAGCTCAAACAATAAGTCCCCAGTAAGGTCCAGTGATATACCAAATAAAGTGTATGACACCCCCACAATAATTAAATTCCTAAAGAATACAGTACGCCCATTTTCTAAAGGGGGGGCCACTTCCATAATTGACCACTTAGAGGCCTTTGAAAACGCATTATCTATAATGAGTGTTACAAGTGAGCAATTAAAAATTGAATTTCTACCCTGGGTATTTGAAAGTAAGCATCACAAATTCTTTGCTTCACTAAAGGATATGAATATTCGTTCCTGGAGTGAAACAAAACGACAATGCAGAAAAGAATTCGGACAACATCGCACTAAAACGGCAGCGAGAATAGCTGTATATGGTTTAAAATGTAGTGCGAATCAAAGTCCAATCGAGTTCCTTTCTGTATTGAAGAATGCGTACAGCATGGCTGAAGATGATCCCATATTTGAAGGTTCAGAGTTTGTGAATATATTTTTTGAAGCGCTCCCCACACCCATCAAAATCAACTTAGCTAGAGATTTTGAGGAGAACTGTTCATTGGAATGGCTGATCAAAGAGAGTACAAAGTTATACTCTATTCAGCAGTCCAGTGAACAGGGGGATAAAAGGGAGAAAAAGCCCAATCCTAAAATAGTGGCCGAAACTAGGGTGTCACCTGAACCCCTAAACTTGGAATTTAAAAAGAAAACCTATGCGGAAGTGACCAGAGAAAACGGGCCATCTCCACAGAGGTTTAACTCTACCCCTCCCCCAACACGGGATGAGACGCTGAGAGACTATAGCCAAAGCGGGGGACATACTCAGGCGAATAATTACGCCCAAAGAGAATACCCACAGAATAATGGGTATCCCCGCAAAGGTAGATACAATAGACGGCGAAGGTATTCTCAGGATAACCAGACACCCCAGGTATATAATGCTCCCCAAGGTACTAATACTGAGCAAGCTGAACCCCAGGGGCAACCACGCCAGAATAGAAATAGCGGCCCTGATTCTGAGGGTACCCAATGGTCCAAGAATCATTACAATGGGACACCAGGAGATAGACCCAGGGGTAGAGGTAACTTGTACAATCAGGTAGATATGCTGTTTACCCAGTTAAATCGGTTGAGCGAACAAATCGCTAATATGAGTCAAAAATCTATGGCTCAGCAACCGAACAATACTTTTTTAGGGGTACAGCCAGTGGTCAGCAGTGGACCACAGGCACAGTCATAAATACTGCAGCATCACCTGAGGGGGAGGGGAGAGATATACAAAATGAAATAATAAATGTCAATGATACTAATCATGTTCTCTCCCCACAGACCGAAAACAGACAACTTAGCTGTGATGACAGGCAACCTCATCCGGGAAAAATTAACGAATCTCTTCTTTTGCAGCACTCTCTTAACCTTATTTCCACAGATGCAGTACAAAAGAATCCAGCCGACCCTGTCATAGAGGAAACAGGTAGGTATGAAGCTTCCTCTACACAGGAATACGTGGTGAATTCAGGTAACACGTGGCAAAGCCCACAGATGTATGAGAATGCTAATTTTATGTGTGAAATGGTAGAAAATGCAGGAAGATATTATGTATTAGTTGAGCTGCAAGATTCAGTCTCCAACCCTATCATGGGATTAGTCGACACTGGATCTCAGGCAACTATTTTATCCCACAGGTACTACACACAGCTAAATGAGCTAACACCCCACAAACCTAAGATAAAAGAATTTGACGGTTCTCTAATAGGAGTTGGGGGTGATTCTCTAAAAGTCTACGGTACGGCCTGGTTAAAAGTTAAATTGGGGAACAGGGTCATAAGACACCCTGTCATTATAGTGGATCTGCCTACTGATCGTTTAATTATTGGTAGTGATCTCCTGAAGCGATTAAGCACCATAATTGATTGCATAAATAATGTAATTTGGTCACAAGTTAAAAGGCCTATAAATTATGAAAAATCTGGTATATATCGCACCCGACGTAGCTGTCACGTGGTGGAAGAGAAACCAGATGCTGTGGAGGTTCATTTCAGGAATAACTCTATACCTGAAATCACTATTCTACAAATAGATGATCAGACTCCTTTTAGTGGCTCTGATGGTAATACTTTTAAAATATCGCCTGGAAAGATAGCGAATATTTCCCTAGATGGCGATGTATTAACCATATCACTCCACAAGGGGGATCATAAAATCCCTAAGGGGGAAGGCCACGCTCAATACCTCACAGGGATTGAGAGAATTAAAGAGGATCTATTTATCCCTATACAAGTACATGACCTTGGTAAAACCAAGTATGCTAAAATAAATTTAAAACAGGAAGCTAGCTATATAAGCGAAGGTTTATTAGCGCAAATAGCTGAACCTAAAGTGATTAAATATCTTTCTCCCCAAGACCACTGTATCAACGGCCTGGATGACAGGTCTGAAAGCTATAACATCACAGCTAAGTGCTTATTATCTATCTCTATTGGTAATAAGGCAGTGAAGCACCTGTTTTTAGTTTTAAATACTCCCCATAATCAAATATACATTGGCAATGATATCTTACATAGATATGCCATACAAATAGATTTGATTAACTCTTGCCTCTGGAGCAGGTTAAAGGGGGACCCTAAAGTATTTCAGGATGAAAATGCAGCCCTGAAATCAAACCAGCAATTGCCATATGCTGTGAATATGCAGGTATCTAGCGATGTTATAATTCCTGCTGGGGCTGATAAATTTATTTTACCCTTACAGGTAAAGAGAGGTCAGAAATTAAAAACTTCTGAAACACTAATTTGCCTCTCCCATAGAATACAAAATCTGGGTGTCACAGTAACCTACACTCCTATGGTGAATATTGGAACTGTTCCAATACATATTGTTGTGCATAACATGACCCCACAGGATATAACATTATCCAAGGGAACTACCATAGGATATGCACTGGAATCAAGTTATTACACTTTTGGATTCCAGAATAATGTAATTGGGCTAATACCTGAAGGATATTTAACTGAAGAACAATTAATAGAACAATCCTTTGCATCTATGCCAGAGGGTCTATTTAATATTCAGTCTATTTATCCCTTCAGCTCAGAGGAAGGGATCTGTAAAATTGAAGAAGCCTCTCTAGTGTTTGATCAGCCAATCAAACAGCAAGATTACCCCAATACCCAGAGTCATGGGAGCAATGTAAACTATAATCAAGGGGATCTCACCTCTAGGTTGGAAGAAGCCTATGAAATAGGACAGCCTGAAATCTTTCCAGGATTTCAGCAAATAGTCGAAGAGCAAATATCCTTAGCTAATGGCTGTTCCAGCGATGATGAACGCCAACAGCTGCGAGAACTCCTAATGGAGTACAAGGATATTTTCGCTAAGGATTCTTATGACTGTGGTACTACAGACTTGCACATTGCAAGGATACAAACAGATCCTAATGCGCCACCTGTATTTGTCAAACAATACAGACTTCCCTTAGCCTCATATGATTCTCTTGCAGAGATCATAAGGAATTTGGAAGAAAGAGGTATTATCAGACAGGTGCACAGCTCTTATAATAATCCTATTCTAGGTGTCCTTAAGCCCAATGGACAATGGCGTTTGTGTGCTGACTTAAGACAGCTAAACAAACGAGTATACATGTCTGGCTGGCCTGTACCATACATTGACCAGTGCCTAGCACAAATGCAGGGATCCAAAATATTAACTGCCATTGATTGTGCACAGGGATATTGGACCATAAAGGTACATGAAGAGGACCAATATAAGCTAGCATTCTCCTTCCAAAAGGTTCAGTATGCATTCCAGAGACTTCCATTTGGATACATAAATTCTGAACATGAATTTGCTGTATTCATGCATAAGGCTATGCCTGATGCACTGGAAAGGGGGACCTTATCTTATGTTGATGATGTTTTAATCAAAAGCACAGACTTTGAAAAACACATCGCAGAGCTTGAACACGTCCTCAGCCAACTTAAAAGGGCAGGTGTCAAATTATCCCTGCAAAAAGCTCAATGGTGCCGCACTCGTGTAAACTTCTTGGGACATGAAGTTACCTCTGATGGATTAAATCCCCAGAAGAAAAAGGTGAAAGCGATAGTGAATTCTAAAAACCCAACTAACTTAAAGGAATTGAGATCATTCCTGGGTATGACAAATTATTCTCGCAAATTCATTGATAATTATGCGGAATTAGCTAAACCACTACTACTTCTCCTAAAGAAAGAGGTGAAATGGCACTGGAGTGAGTCTCAAGAGACAGCCATCAGAGAGCTGAAGAGAAAACTCACTCAAGCACCTTGCTTAGCGTACCCTGAAGGTGGTAAACCTATCTTCTTAGAGACAGGTTACACAGATATAAGCATGAGTGCTGTTTTATACCAAAAGCATGATAATTTGAACAAAGCCATTGCTTATGCGAGCAAAAATCTATCCCCAGTAGAAATAAAATTTAGCGATTGCGAAAAAGCCCTCTTATCTACTGTATGGGCTCTACAAAATTTCCGCAGCTATATACAGGGCGAGAAAATTATTGTAGAAACGGCCCACCAGCCTTTGCTATATTTGCGAAGTGAGAGAATAAGAGATGGGAATTTGTCTAATAGCCGCATAACAGAGTGGACTCTTTCCTTGCAAGGCTGGCCATTAGAAATTCGCTACAAGCAGAATAAAAAGAATCCAGTCGCACAAGGGCTTGCTGAGCTCCACGACTGTACTGCTAGAGATCATGGGGAAGAATTATCAGAAGATGATATTCTGGAGGAACAATTGCTTTCCCCATATAAAATGTACAATGAGGACCATTGTCAAACATTACCTTGGGTATATGTTGATGGTTGTTCTTACCATGCCACTATTGATAATGAGCGCAGATTAGTCGCTGGCATTGGTATAACTGGGGCAAATGGATTCCCAAATATATCTATAGGTTTCAACATTGGACCAAGATCCAGTCAGGTCGCAGAACTAACTGCTGTTTTCAAAACCATTGAAATGGCTATTGAACATGGTATTCATGAATTTGTGATAATAACTGACTCAAATTATGTGCGTGACAGTTTTGTTGAATACCTGCCAACTTGGAAAAGAAATGGCATGCAGAAAAGCAATAACAAACCAGTCAAGCATGGCAAGTTGTTCTGCGAGATTGATAATCTGGTGGTATCCAATGATTTAACCATACACTGGAAAAAGACCAAGGGTCATTCCAGAGTTCTAGGTCCTGATAAGGAAGGCAATGACCTTGCGGATTCATTAGCCAAACAAGGAGCCATAACTGGAGAACTCCTTAATATTGACCACTTAATGGGTGCAATTCAGGTAGAAGCCATTACCAGAAACCAGGCAAAACAACAGAGTGAACCTAACTTGGTACAATGGAGTCAGGATTCTCCTAGTGAGGACCTGATCACTAGTCAAAAAGAAGACCCCATTGTAGGCATCTTCTATAAACACATAGAAAATCCTGAAAGCAACCCCATCTCAAAAGATGATTGTATTGGCAAAGAAGATCTTAGAATCTTAATAAAATCTAGATCACAATTCAAGTTACAGGATGGTTTGTTAATTAGAACCTCCAAAACTGGCATCCAACAGTGGGTAGTACCCACCAAGTTCAGAGGTCTAATGCTTCAACATGCCCATGATGCTCCCACATCTGGACATCGTGGTGCCAAACTCACATACGAAATATTGCGTGGTTATGCTTTTTGGCCACACATGTTGAAAGATGTTCAAACCTACTGTCAAGGGTGTTTAATCTGTCCACAGTTCCAACCCACTGCACCAACTTATAGAGCGCCATTGCAGAAAAGGGGGATGGTAATGCCATGGTCAGATATACAAATCGATTTTATTGGCCCGGTAACAAGATCATCAAGAGGTAACAAATACATGTTAACCGTAACATGCCTGTTCACTAAATGGGTAGAGTGCATTAGTGCACCTAACAATAGTGCTGAAACATGTGCAGCATTGCTCATCAACCATGTATTTTCCAGATTTGGTTTGCCCCAAAGAATCGAATCAGATCGGGGAACCCACTTCACTAGCGAAGTGATGACCAAAATGTGGAAAATACTAGGGGTAAAAAGAAAGCTCCATATTGCTTATAGAGCTGCCTCAAGTGGTGGTGTAGAGCGGTACAACCAGTCCATTGTTAAAATACTCAAAAAGTTTGTGAGTGAAACAGGTAAAGACTGGGATGTAAAACTACCTCTAGTCTTAATGGCATTAAGGGCAACTCCAAGTAGTGCTACCAAAATGTCACCTTTTGAGCTGATGACTGGTAGAAGAATGGTTCTACCCCAGCATCTGCTGTACCGTACATCAGACCAAAACTTGATAAACGCTGCCAATACACATCAATATGTGGAGAACTTAAGAAAACACCTGCAATATGCCTTTGCATTTGCTCAAAGGAATTTAGAAAGAGCCGCAACTGCCACTAAAACCTATTATGATCTCAAAACGTCCAAAAAGGAATATGAAATAAATGATAAAGTTTATCTTTATAACTTTGGAAGAGATCAGGTTAGGGAGAAGAAATTTCTTCCCTCATGGAAAGGTCCTTTAGTCATTACTGACAAAATATCTCCAGTGGCCTATAAAATAAGGATCCCCAAAAATGAAAGTTTCATAGATAAATGGGTCCATATCAATCAATTGCGGGCATGTCATCCCAGATCCCAACTACAAGTCATAGAGGGAGAATGAAGTATCATATCCCCAAATGAACTAAAGACATACTGTAGTTTAAAGATGCCTAACTGATAAACATGAAAGCTCAAAATAACAAACTTTCTTCATAAGAGACTGTCTATGAGGTATACGGTTGATCCTCATCAAATACCATTGACTTTAGACCAATTTAAATACATGTGTCCTACATCTATTTAAAATTGGAAGGGGGATTATGTCATGGTATATGTGAGGTTAATAAATATATATATTTTAATCATATATCTCCAGATTAATAAATCTGTATTTTTGATCAGACATTTCACTGATCAGAAAAAGAAAAAATGATTCATTCCTCTCAGACAAACTGACTTCAATCATGTTCAGCTCTTCCCCCATTTAGTATGCAGACAGGATGTCTCCAAAGGCTTGAGCATAACCTTTGAAGCCCCTTCCTGCTGTGTAAAAGGCAGCACTTTGATACATAGAACAGGACACAGGCCCATATATATGGATTTCCTCCAAGAGAAATGCCGATCCGTCTGAAGAAATGTGAGAACTGCAAACATTTTTCAAGGGGAACTGATAATTAGCACAAATTTGTTTTGAGTGACTCAGGCTATGTGGCTGATAACACCAGAATACACAGAGAAAACACAGACAAATGCTAAGGTGTTACTCTGAACATACAGCACACAGTAAAGACACATGGCTTACATTATGATTTGAAAACAACTGTAGTTACATTTCAGCATTATAAGAAAATATATATATTTTTAATGGATATGTGACAGTCTTTTATATGATAATAAATATAAACACATTGTATTAAATAGATAATTGCTGCAGGGGATATTTATATAGGAAATAAATTCAGATATACATAGAAATGATATATATGTTTTGAAAACATAAAAGATCTTACTTAGCCTCTGTGTTTTTAAGAATATAAATAAATACTTATGGACCATAGACATATGAATGCTTGGATCATCTCTAATAATTATTTCTATTTTTATTGCAGACAACCATTGATCATGAGCATCAATCTATGCACTTAGAAAGAGATGGAATGCCTGAATGAAATGAAATGTCATATCATATAAATGTGAAACAAATGTTTATAAAGTTTTAAATACATCTTTTAAAATATAGTGAGATGAAGATATGGAAGTTACTTTGATGTGATATGACTATGAGATATAAATTTTCTGTTAGGCTAAATGAAATATAAATTATTTTAATATAATGCTAGATGTATTTGATGTTTCATATCAAAACGATCAGGAAATTAATAAGACGCTGCTCCATCTATGATTGATGCTGAGAAAGGTTAATACAAGAAATTATGGCAGCTATTACATAGTTTAAAGAAATATTTCACTGTCTAAAAATGTTTTAGAAATGTTAAGGATGAATTTGTTTTATGCTATCTGCTACCACCGAAGGGCCGATACCGGTATAGCAGTTGAGATTTAACTGCTTAAAGGATGCGTTTCCATGGTGACCAAGGGCCAATCCAAATAGACATCCCACCTAACCAATGGGATGGTCAGATCTCGTAGGGCCACTCCCATGGTTTCATCAATGAATGAAAAAGTTATTTAAGTGAATGCATGAAGAAGAAATGGGACAGATTTTGCTGACTTGAATGATACACTGCTGGGCGTCCAAAATACATTCATTCTAAACAAGCTAATCTACCTTTTTCTCAGTGATTGCAAAAATTTACTTATATATTTTCTGAGATGAAACAAGGAATCCTTGGTAACTGAACTATCTATTTTGGTAACGTATATATATATATATATATATATATATATATATATATATATATATATATATATAAAGAAAGAGGGTTGCAATTAATATTTTAACACAGATATATGCATAATAGCTGTAGTTTATATTCAGTCTGTATATTGTTAAATACATATCCTTGATGCTAAATTGTTTTATCTATACAACTGTAGAGTTATAACTCAGAATTGGGTCTTTACATAAATAATACATGCAATTTCTGATGTTTTTAATAGAAGTGTATATTGTACTATTGCTTAAATTAACACTGTAAATCATATTGCTGAATGTTTTGTAACTGCTATTTTAGATCTCATTGTAATATTTTAAATGCAGCTCTGAATGAAAGATTGGTTTTAAAGTAAATTGGCATGAGCTTTGCATAGCCTATTTTAAATAGTTTTTGTTTTAACGCATATAATATTGACTCATATTCTAATCATTACAAATATTTACGTATCAACATGTTCATAGTTATTTACTAATAATAAAGAATTCAGATATTTAGATTAATTTTATTGTCTTAGCAAATGTATGTTTGATTGCAGGTTTAGTTTAAAGGAAGATTGTTAAATATATTCCCTGCCATATACTTACACATTGTTTAGAGAATACTGCTAAGATTTTCATAAATATACTGACATAATTAATATATAGTCGATCCTAGAGGACGATTTGTGAGCATGTGAAAAAAGTGTAGTTCCTAACCTGTCTGTTTTAAACTCTCCAACTGTCTAGGAGGTTGTGGTCAAGCAGAAAGTCACTTAAAATATTACTCTATTTCCCTTTTGTCCTGGAGCCACATCCGACCTATCTAGTGTTTTGTCTAGTACTAAATTACAATCTCCTCCAATTAATGATCTATATTGTTTCCAAGAGGCCAACAATTGGTTTAATTTAACAAAAAACAGGGCAGGGCTATATGTTGGGTCATAAATATTCCCAATAAAAACTGGGGTACCAGATAAACTGCCTCTAAGAATGAGAAATCTACCTAAAGGGTCTTTAATCACTTCCTCCTCCTGGAAATTGAGAGAGATGTGGAGTAGGATCGAAACTCTGCAATGTTTTTTTTTTTTTTTTTATCAGTGGCATGATATTGTTGCAGGTATTCTTTATCCCATGTCTTAGGAGTTTGTTCTCTGGCTCTCCTGTAATAATATAATGTGTGCTCTAATTGATTTATATTCCATCAGAGCTTTTTTCCTTTTAATGTTAGAGTGGAGCCCTCTAACATTATGGGTAACTATATTTATGGACATTGAGGTGTTTTAGTAAATTGATTACTTGTATGCATCATTGTGTGAGTATTTGTAAAATTAAAAGAAACTTACCCCACAGAAGAGAGCCGGCATCAACCCTTCCCCAGAATCTATTGAGATTTGCTATTATAAAAGAAGCCGTTTGGCTATTTAACACACACAAAAAAGAACTGTTAACCAAAGAATATAACATAGTAAGTTAGACTGAGTTAGTCTCTTAATGGTCATGTACTGTAAAAAGAAAACAGGTAAGGAAACAAAAACCGAAAATGCATAAGAATAACATACATTTACATCTGGATCTTGAGGAAGACATGTCTCCAATGGGTGCAACCCAACTTTCCAAATAGGACAATATCAACTATGTCAAAAAATTATGAAAACCGGAAACAGAAACATTATGGATTAGTTCTTTCCTTTTCTTATATAGTTTTTTCCCATCATCCTTCCCCCCCTTTTCTTAGAGGGAATATAACTGATCTTTCCTAAATTTTGCTTCTGGGGATTATTTTCAAATAAAGTCCTTCCAAAAAAGTTCATCTTTTGGAGGAGGCAGATAGGAATTCATGGTGATTTGGACTTGAGCTTCCATTCTGAGTGTTTTTGATATGACCTCCCTTTCCTACTTCTGATCATTCCCTGGTGAAGTTGCTTTTAGAAGGTTTTGCCTGTTTGGGTTGATCAGTTAATTGAATATTAATTGAAAGCTTTTTCATGATCTCAATTCCTTCTTCGAGACAAGAACAGGAGTAGAGTATCTTGTTGTATAGAAAGGAGAGTTTAAATGGGAATGCCCAACTGTAGCGGATTTGTGCCTTGGTTAATGCCATAGTTACTGGTTTGAGAGCTCAGCATTTCTTCAGCATAACCGGGGAGAGGTCACAATTTGATTTAATTACCTTCAAACTCAACTTGTTGGAGTTTTCTGGATTCCTGTAGGATTTGGTCCTTAATGTGATAGTAGTGCATCTTAACTATTAAAACTCTTGGATTAGAGGGTATTGGTGGTTTAGCCAGGGATCTATGCGCTCTATGCATCAGGAAGTTAGATTCTTCAATGAATGGCAGAAGCTGGCGGAAGAGATTAGTAAGTAATAGCGTAAGGTTGGAGTAGGACTCCGGGAGGTTTCTTATCCGTATGTTGGATTTCCAGGATCTATTTTCCATATCTTCCAATTGTAATTCCAATGTTTGGATTTGTGTTTGATGACTTTGGAGTTGGTTTTGTAAAGATGGGATTTCTTCAGATAAGTCGTCTACTTTAGTTTCTAAGTGCTCTGTTAGGCCTCCTATCTCCAGGATATTATGTTTGATTTAGGAGAGAGCTGATTTAAATTCCTCTTGAAAGAGTGCCTTAATTTGTTTGAGTAGATCAACTTCAAGTGACATGGGTTCTTGTGAGCTGTCATCTGCAAGATCAGCAGACTCTGGAGGTTCTAATGCTAGGTTCTTCTTTCTCAGTCGTGATTTGCTTAGACAGTCTTTTACAGATTGATTTCTGCTTTTCCTGACTGGAAGAGGGGTCTCCATGATTATGATGGAGAGAAGTTCAGGGATGTAACTTGAGACCCTATACAGGGATGGATTTAGTACCAAGGCACTTCAAATATTTCTCCTAAATGGGCTTGCAGAAGTATTTAGAACACTGTTACTGGTTGAAATTGTGCAGTTATACCATAGCAGACTTTGTTAGATGGGCATAGTGTCACTGAGTTAGGGTGCACCCAAAGGATTATCTATCTTACCACCCCATTTGTGGCATGTTGTTTAGCTTTGACTAGTGTTGTTGCAGGGTAAGTAAGTAAAAGTAGGGATTCTCTGCAGAACTGGGTCCTCACTGCAGTGAGAGAATTAAATTAAAGCTTTGAGCACAGAAGGATTGCTATCTTCAAATAAGGAAAAAAAGCTGTGGAGAAAACAGGGGGCCTTTCCAAATGATCAGTCCATGGACCTACATTGAAGTAGCAAGCTTGAGGGGGGTGTTCAGGCCCCTTGAGTTATTTCAGGCTTCAGTAAATGAGCGGGGTGTTAGCTAGGTGAGGGACCCTCTTTTATTCTCTTTTCATTGTTGAGGAATTGCCCCCCAACTACCTATGTAAATAGAAAGAAAAAATCAGTCGCTGGGCCAAGATGGCTGGTTCCTGCTCCGATTTTGCTGATAAGTGAATGTGTAGTCCACCCTCAATGTGGGGTGTATCCAAATTCCATCTAATTTTAAGTAAAAAGGTTCTCCTTATTTTTTCCCTATGTGGGGGAACAATTTTCAGGAGAGTATTGACTTTCTGGGGATGTGTGTCTAGTAGTCAATTATTTCCTGCTTGGATAAGTGCATAGTAGGGTTATGACAGGTTGCGAAGGGATGACTCCCCTCACTTTCTTAGGATTTCTTCAATCCCTATTAACAGTCCTTAAGTTCAGAGATTTCCAACTTTGGGAGGATTCCTCTCCCTCCGAGCCAGAACACCTACCTGGAACTTATATCGAGTGACAGTCGTGACTGGTAATGGTGCGTCAAACTTTTCTGGCCCTTTATAGAAGGTACGTTTAACTATGTTTTTGTTGCTCAGGATCTCCCATAGATGCAGTTATTTGAGCTGTTGTGTAGAAGATTCCAACTTCGGATCGGAGCCCCAACCCTCTGAAGTAGGCCACAGTTCTAAGTCAAGTGGTAGGCTGCAACCGCGGCAGCCGGGAACAGGATTAAGTCTCTTCCTTGTCATCTGGCTCCAGAGAGGAGCCCTGACCCTCTGGAACAGGCTATCCAGCAATTAGATAATCAGTGATGGTATTTATTCCTGGATCAGCAGTGGTTGTGGGGCCGCATTTGTGGCAACAAAGCCGGATCTGATGTTAGGCCGCGGCCGCAGCAGACGTGATCAAGGATAGTTCTCTGTAGATTTACCTGGTTCTGGATAGGAACCCTGGCCCTCTGGAGCTGATCTTGGAGTTATTAAATGAACGCGACTTCAGGTTTAAATGAGGTTGTTCGCACTCAGTTCTATATATATATATATATATATATATATATATATATATATATATATATATATATATATATATATGACACACAATTAGCAAACTCACTGTAATTTCTTATCTTTCTATTTTGCTTTTCTGCTTCAGGGAAATGCTCCAGCAGAGAAATGCTTTTGTTTACAATTTGCAAAATAAAAAAAAATGAAAAATTGCTGTTATTCATTCTTGCAGTTATTAATTAATTTTGTCCTCTAACATTTTATAGCTCACCAAGGTTTATATAAAAAAAATCGACTAAATTGTGTTTTCATCTTATTACACATATTACGCAGTATAGGAATGCAAAGTGTTCTATCTGAATGTACTGTAATTTTCCAGTAAGATTCATTCTAAAATTGCCGTTGATGTTCTTGTGTCGTTGCCACCTGCTGGTTCATGTTTTAAAAGGTAATTATATGACCTTCAGAAAAGAGATACTGTCTCCATTTTGTATAGGCAGGAATAATTCTTCTTCTTTTTTTTTTTAAAAAAAAAAACAAATGATTTCCATAATACATACATTTTCCTTATCATTAAGCAACATCAGTTCCTTGGTTCTCCGTAATGATGTGTTTCTAGATTACAACTGCAATAATTTTTACCTCCAAAGTGCAATTTTTATTGGGAATAAAATCAAATTTAAATATGAGGAGAAACTTGTGCAATAAAATGTGAGATTTAAAATATAAAATAAAAATAAATATACAGGGTTTTCATATATATATTTATATTTATATATTGCAGTAGAGCTAGCACTCACAGTTCATAGAAAGCAAAAACCAGGGAATACAGCCAATAGGAAAGAGCACTAAGTCCTCGAAAAGGCATTTTGGTAGTTTTTACAATCTTTTCACGGATGTTTAGAAACAGTGTATTATCTTGCACATGTGCAAAACTTTCTGAAATGGCAACAGGAGACATTGGAGAGGTTTATTAACATACATGGTATCAATTCATCAATACTCCATTGATCCCTATTGTAGAGGCTGTATACATAGGACAGGGCATAAGTTTATATATGGGTACATATACATATATATATATATATATATATATATATATATATATATATATATCTCTTGTTAAGTGTATCCAGTCCACGGATCATCCATTACCTATGGGATATTCTCCTTCCCAACAGGAAGTTGCAAGAGGATCACCCAAAGCAGAGCTGCTATATAGCTCCTCCCCTCACTGCCATATCCAGTCATTCTCTTGCAACTCTCAACAAAGATGGACGTAGTAAGAGGAGTGTGGTGTATTATAGTTAGTTTTTTAACTTCAATCAAAAGTTTGTTACTTTAAATGGTAACGGAGTGTACTGTTTCATCTCAGGCAGCATTAGAAGAAGAATATGCCTGTGATTTCTATGATCTTAGCAGAAGTAACTAAGATCCACTGCCGTTCTCACATATTCTGAAGAGTGAGGTAACTTTAGAGGGGGAATGGCGTGCAGGTTTTCCTGCAATAAGGTATGTGCAGTTAACATATTTCTAGGGATGGAATTTGCTAGAAAAATGCTGCTGATACCGGATTAATGTAAGTTAAGCCTTAAATGCAGTGATAGCAACTGGTATCAGGCTTATTAACAGAGATACATACTCTTATAAAAATGTAATATAAAACGTTTGCTGGCATGTTAATCGTTTTTATATATGTTTGGTGACAAAACTTATTGGGGCCTAGTTTTTTTCCACATGGCTGGCTTGATTTTTGCCTAGAAACAGTTTCCTGAGGCTTTCCACTGTTGTAATATGAGTGGGAGGGGCCTATTTTAGCGCTTTTCTGCGCAGCTAGAATTACAGACTGAGACACTCCTTCCTTCTGCATGATACAGGACATCTCTGAAGGGCTCAAAAGGCTTCAAAAGTCGAGTTTGAGGAGGGTAACAACAACAGTAGACTGTGGCAGTTGTTGTGACTGTGTTTTAAAAACGTTTTTGTAATTTATTATCAGATAAAGAAAGAGGCATTCCTCAGTTGCGTACAAGATCTCCATGTAATGGGAGTGATCCATCCAGTTCCGCGGACGGAACAAGGACAGGGGTTTTATTCAAATCTGTTTGTGGTTCCCAAAAAAAGAGGGAACCTTCAGACCAATTTTGGATTTAAAGATCCTAAACAAATTCAGAGTTCCGTCATTCAAGATGGAAACTATTCAAACCATTTTACCCATGATTCAAGAGGGTCAGTATATGACCACAGTGGACTTAAAGGATGCCTACCTCCACATTCCGATTCACAAGAATCATCATCAGTTCCTGAGGTTTGCCTTTCTAGACAGGCATTACCAATTTGTAGCTCTTCCATTCGGGTTGGCTACAGCCCCGAGAATTTTTACAAAGGTTCTGGGCTCACTTCTGGCGGTCCTAAGACCGCGAGGCATAGCGGTGGCTCCTTACCTGGACGACATCCTGATAAAGGCGTCAAGATTTCAAATTGCCAAATCTCATACAGAGATAGTTCTGGCATTCCTGAGGTCGCATGGGTGGAAAGTGAACGAAGAAAAGAGTTCTCTATCTCCTCTCACAAGGGTTTCCTTCCTAGGGACTCTAATCGATTCTGTAGAAATGAAAATTTACCTGACGGAGTCCAGGTTATCAAAACTTCTAAATGCTTGCCGTGTTCTTCACTCCATTCCGCGCCCCACGGTGGCTCAGTGCATGGAAGTAATCGGCTTAATGGTAGCGGCGATGGACATAGTGCCATTTGCGCGTCTGCATCTCAGACCACTGCAATTATGCATGCTCAGTCAGTGGAATGGGGATTACACAGATTTGTCCCCTCTACTAAATCTGGATCAGGAAACCAGAGATTCTCTTCACTGGTGGTTATCTCGGGTCCATCTGTCCAAGGGTATGACCTTTTGCAGACCAGATTGGACAATTGTAACAACAGATGCCAGCCTTCTAGGTTGGGATGCAGTCTGGAACTCCCTGAAGGCTCAGGGTTCATGGACTCAGGAGGAGAAACTCCTCCCAATAAATATTCTGGAGTTAAGAGCAATATTCAATGCTCTTCTAGCTTGGCCTCAGTTAGCAAAACTGAGGTTCATCAGATTTCAGTCGGACAACATCACGACTGTGGCTTACATCAACCATCAAGGGGGAACCAGGAGTGTCAGAAGTCTCCAAGATAATTCGCTGGGCAGAGACTCACTCTTGCAACCTGTCAGCAATCCATATCCCAGGTGTAGAGAACTGGGAGGCGGATTTTCTAAGTCATCAGACTTTTCATCTGGGGGAGTGGGAACTCCATCCGGAGTTGTTTGCTCAATTGGTTCTCCGTTGGGGCAAACCAGAATTGGATCTCATGGCGTCTCGCCAGAACGCCAAGCTTCCTTGTTACGGATCCAGGTCCAGAGACCCAGAAGCGGCCCTGATAGATGCTCTAGCAGCGCCTTGGTTCTTCAACCTGGCTTATGTGCTTCCACCGTTTCCTCTGCTCCCTCGGCTGATTGCCAAGATCAAACAGGAGAGAGCATCGGTGATATTGATAGCACCTGCGTGGCCACGCAGGACCTGGTATGCAGACCTAGTGGACATATCATCCTCTCCACCATGGACTCTGCCTCTGAGACAAGACCTTCTAATACAAGGTCCTTTCAATCATCCGAATCTACTTTCTCTGAGACTGACTGCATGGAGATTGAACGCTTGATCCTATCAAAGCGTGGCTTCTCCGAGTCAGTAATTGACACCTTAATACAGGCACGAAAGCCTGTCACCAGGAAAATTTACCACAAGATATGGCGTAAATATCTTCATTGGTGTGAATCCAAGAATTACTCATGGAGTAGGGTTAGGATTCCTAGGATATTGTCCTTCCTCCAAGAGGGTTTGGACAAAGGATTATCAGCTAGTTCTTTAAAGGGACAGATTTCTGCTCTGTCTATTCTTTTACACAAGCATCTGGCAGAAGTTCCAGATGTTCAGGCATTTTGTCAGGCTTTAGTTAGAATTAAGCCTGTGTTTAAACCTGTTGCTCCTCCATGGAGCTTAAACTTGGTTCTTAAAGTTCTTCATTCTATTGATATCAAACTTCTATCATGGAAAGTTCTTTTTCTGATGGCTATTTCCTCGGCTCGAAGAGTCTCGGAGTTATCGGCCTTACATTGTGATTCTCCTTATCTGATCTTTCATTCGGATAAAGCTGTTCTGCGTACAAAACCTGGGTTTTTACCTAAGGTGGTTTCTAACAAGAATATCAATCAAGAGATTGTTGTTCCATCATTATGTCCTAATCCTTCTTCAAAGAAGGAACGTCTTTTGCATAATCTAGACGTAGTCCGTGCCTTGAAGTTTTACTTACAGGCTACTAAAGATTTTCGTCAAACATCTAACCTGTTTGTTGTTTACTCTGAACAGAGTTCAGAGAGAGGTCAAAAGGCCTCGGCAACCTCTCTTTCTTTTTGGCTTAGGAGTATAATCCATTTAGCCTATGAGACTGCTGGACAGCAGCCTCCTGAGAGGATTACAGCTCATTCTACTAGAGCTGTGGCTTCCACCTGGGCCTTTAAAAATGAGGCCTCTGTTGAACAAATTTGCAAGGCTGCGACTTGGTCTTCGCTTCATACTTTTTCCAAATTTTACAAATTTGATACTTTTGCTTCTTCGGAGGCTGTTTTTGGGAGAAAGGTGCTACAGGCAGTGGTTCCTTCCGTTTAAGTTCCTGCCTTGTCCCTCCCATCATCCGTGTACTTTAGCTTTGGTATTGGTATTCCATAAGTAATGGATGATCCGTGGACTGGATACACTTAACAAGAGAAAACATAATTTATGCTTACCTGATAAATTTATTTCTCTTGTAGTGTATCCAGTCCACGGCCCGCCCTGTCTTTTTCAGGCAGGTCTAAATTTTAATTAAACTACAGTCACCACTGCACCCTATGGTTTTTCCTTTCTCGGCTTGTTTCGGTCGAATGACTGGATATGGCAGTGAGGGGAGGAGCTATATAGCAGCTCTGCTTTGGGTGATCCTCTTGCAACTTCCTGTTGGGAAGGAGAATATCCCATAAGTAATGGATGATCCGTGGACTGGATACACTACAAGAGAAATAAATTTATCAGGTAAGCATAAATTATGTTATATGTATATATACTGTATATATATATATATATATATATATATAGACAAGAAGTAGAATACACCAACCCAAGATGAAGGTGTAGGCTATTTAGATATGAAAGCGCAAAACTATATTCGTATAAGCAATTAATGTAAATAAATAAGATAACCAAATAAGAATGATATTATTATTAATATTGCAAAAATTGATAATATTCAAAACTAATGGAAATCATTAATTATAACATATGATGAGTATCAAAGAATAGCTGCCAAGAGGTAAGATAAGACAGAGATGGTGAGTAACCTTTTCCAAGAAACTAGGGTGATAAATGTAAAAGAAGGGTAAACTGACTTAATACCTCAGCACTATAGAATGACACTACATCAAACTAACTTGTTTTAAAATGAAAGATAATAATATAAATATGTATACAAATCTTGGCAATACAAAATAACAAAATATATAGATATACACTATCTGGATCTAAAGAGGAACGTAATGGCAAAGAAAAAAGCATGTATATTGAAAACGCAAATGGATACGGGTTTCAACGGGAAACAAGTGCATATAGGGGACAGCAGTAGTACATATATGCAACTTAGTAATGGTATTAAATTAATAAATATAATAAATATAAAAACACTCAACGGGACTATTAATCACACAGCTGAAAACCAAGATACCCTATATATGATGACAAAAAGGGATGATCAAATCCTGGTAATAATATAATAAAATACTAGTAATATATGTGCTTAGAGCGTATGTCTGTTACTCAGCTGTATGACAGAAAAAATTGGACCACACAAAGTGGTAGTGTGTCCGAAAAAGAATGAGGTGCGCCTATTCTATACAACTCCTAATAAGATGAATAATTGGATCTTAATCTGGTATAATATGAAATTATTATAAAAATTGTAATATATTATAAAAATATAATAATATAATAATCAAATTAATAAGAATTAATAATAATAATAATACTATCCTTACAAATGGTATAACATATTCCCTTGCAGATATGTACCAAATCAACAGCAAGTATATAGTATAAACTTATGAATATTATTAATTATATATCCTTAAACACAGTCCTTAGTGCAAGTAGTATGAAATTGAATGTCCATAGATGCCGATGATGTCACAATTCGAGATATATGATGATCCGAAGGGACCCAAGAGGATAGCAGCTCTCTCAACAAAAAATGACAATATCCCTTGTCCTAGAAAAAAGACAAAGAAGAGGCGCTCTGGTGCAGATTATCCTAAATTTATCGATAAGTTATAATAGAACCCTGTGGAAATCAATATTTTTGTATATAAATAGACCTATATTCTTAAGATGTTAATAGTACTCATGGTTCATGGTATAGATTAAATAAATTAATATTGGACTTCTAAAATAAATAAAAAAATATAATAAATATATAAACACAAACATGATTGTGATTGAATTCATGGCTAATAATCGTCTTACTGTGTAGGACATAATGCGTGCAAGTGATGTTATGCTTGTATTCCTCTTTTGTAAATATCTTCATAAGGATCTTAAATCATAATATTTGCGACCCCACAATTTGTTTTGCCCCATTTTTACAGATAATATTCACAAGGAGCAGGCAGATAGAGACACATACTGAATAACCCAAAGTTTATCTAGAAAGTTGCCAGATCTACATTTAGGGATGCCTAGTCTTCAATTTATCAATCCAGTATGCCTCTCTCTGTCTGAGCCTCAGGAATCTATTGTACAAATGAGATGGAGAAATTTCCTCTATAGGTATAATTGTATAACAGTTTGGATTCCCTTTATGTTTTTTATAACAATGTTTAATGACAATGTGTGATTTCTTGTTTTTTAAGATGCTGCAATAGTGCTCTGACCAACGATGACTCAGGCGTCTGATGGTACGGCCAATATATTGAACCCCACACTCGCAAGATATCAAATATATTACATAGTGTGAGGCACATGTCATCACGCTCTTTATTTTATACGTTTTTTTATCTATATGAGAGTGAAAAAAGAGTGTGCTATGACCTATATGGTCACACATTTTACATTTGGAAATTCTACATTTATAAACTCCCCTGTCCTTTGTTGAAGAATTGGTATTTTTTCTCTTATTTAATTTATTGGTAATATTGCGTATTTTATTTACTTTATGTTTAACAACCTTACTCGGTGCCAAAATATTTTTAAGTTTAGGGGCCTTCCTGTAAACAATAGATGGGCCATCACCGATTAAATCATTAAGAATTGGATCTCTCTTTAGGATTCTCCAATGTTTTTGAAAAATTTGATTTATATATTTATAATTACAATTGTATTGTGTAATAAATCTTATCTCAACAGGTTTCTCAATTTCTGGTCTTGTTTGTTGGATATTTTTGGTCTGGATACAATAATTTTCTCTATTTTCATTTCTGGCTCTTTGATAACTAGATTCTATGTGATCCACTGGATAGTATTTTTCTTTTAATCTCTCTTTGAGAATAAGGCTCTGCTCATCATAATCTAATAATAAACTACAATTTCTCCTTATTCTCTTGAATTGCCCATATGGGACATTTTTTTTACAGGGATAATGGTGGTTGCTGGAGAAATCTAAATAGCTGTTGCTATCGACAGCTTTGAAATGAGTGGAGCTGTCTATTCCACCCGATCCATTGAAATGCAGACATAGGTCTAGAAAGACCACACTTTCTGGGTGAATGCAACTAGTAAATTTGAGTCCTATATCATTTAAATTAAGATGGTTTACAAATTGTAATGCTTTTTCTTTAGTGCCATTCTATAGAAATATTAGATCGTCTATGAATCTGCCATAGAACACCAGGTTCAACCCAAATTCTGATTGGTAGATATATTGATTTTCAAAGCTCCCCATATATAAATTTGCAAAACTAGGGGCGAACCTGGTGCCCATGGCAGTTCCTTTCACCTGCAAAAAATATTCATCTTGAAATAAAAAATAGTTATGTTGTAAAAAGAATAATATTAGTTGTAGGATAAATTGTTTCTGTAATGGTGGAATATACATATCTTCTTCTAAAAAGACTGATATTGCGTTCACACCCTGGTCATGAGGAATATTGGAATAAAGCGCCTCATAATCACAAGTGATCCAGAGGTAATTATTAGTGATAGGAATATATTTTAATTTGTCTAGTAAATCTGATGAGTCTCTAATGTATGATTCAAGATTGATAACGTACTTTTGGAGAAAAAAATCGATATAAGCAGATACATTCTCAGTGAGACTACCTATGCCCGCTATTATCGGTCTGCCCGGAGGATTAACCGTATCCTTATGAATTTTGGGCAGGTTGTAATAGAAGGCACAGGTAGGCTCCCTGGGAATTAAAAATCCTCTTTCTCTCTTGGACACTATACCCTCTTGATGAGCAAAATTGATTAAACCCGTTAAAGTTTTTAAATATTTTGGTGTTGGATCTTCTTTTAAAGAAGAATAATAAGAATTGTCCTGTAGATTTCTAGTCGCTTCTTTGATGTAGTCATTATAATTCTGAAGGACAATACCGCCCCCTTTATCGGCTTGGCGGATTATCAGTTCTGTGTTATTTTTTTAAGGCCTCTAAAGCTTTGATCTCATTGGGATATAAGTTATGATTAGAGATGTTTTTCAGAAGTTGCTCTACTTCTTCTAAAACCAACTCCTTAAAAATTTCTATGTATGTATTATTTGAAATCTGTGGGTTAAAATTAGACTTATTTTTAAAATTTGTTTGGATGTAACCCTCACTCAATTGTTCCAAGTGTTTCTGGTTAGTACGTGGGAAAACCAGAAGTTATTCTAGTCTCCATAGTGTCTGTGAGTATAGGTAATACATTAGATTCTTTTATGCTTTTCTCTGCAAAATATTTTTGCATAGTAAGTTTCTGTGTGTATCTATTCAGATCAACAAACAAGTCAAAAGTATTGTGAGAGTTTGAAGGGCTAAAGGATAATCCTTTTCCCAATACTCTAATTTCATCATCTGTTAGATTGTGAGATGATAAGTTGTAAATACCCTTTTTTAATCTTTGTAATCTTGTTTTTTTGATGGTGGACCTATGCCCTCTGCACCCCCGTCTATGTATGGTCTTTTTCCTTTTTGTGATTGAGTGTGTGTGGTGATTGGTTCTAAATAGCTGGCTATTTTCCTCTGTGACCATGATTGTGGTCTCTGTCGCTGTTCTAAAAAAACAGCATTGTCCATACCATTTAGATGAATATTTTCATTACAATTGTCATTCATTATTGCCAAATGTTGTTGTTCTCCTCATATTAGCTCCAAGAGGAGCAAGGGGCTCATTCAAAACTTCGAATCTATTAGAGGTTGGGACATTAGCAGAAATAGAATGATCATATAAATCTCTTCTATTAAATTTACGTCTGTTGTCAGTGTCAAACTGTGGGTTTGAATTATTGTAACATAGTGGTATATTGGAATTATGATTTGTTCTCATAGAATGTGTGGGGTTGAAAGAGTGATGATTAGAAGAATCATTACCTTGTTGGTGTGAATGGGTATAATTGGTATAGGTACTGGGATGATGGTGCATCCTATTAGATTGTGTTGTATTATTACTCCTATTAGAATTGCCACTATTTCTAAAGTGATTCCCTCTATCCACAACTGTCCATTCACTAGTTCTGGAACTATTTTCACTATTATGGTGTTTATTTACTTGTTATATATGTGATGAGTTTACAGGTGCTGAGGTGTTTTCTGTATTTTCTTTGTTAGATTTGTTGAAAGAGTGAGGGCTATGTCTATTATTAAATCTATTTTTGTTCTTGAATCTCCCATGGTTATAAGTATGTATTTCACCTCTATTATAATCCCCCTCATCTCGTAATAGTTTTCTATTTTTATTTTCCAAAAGTTCTCTTTGGTAACTGTCTATTCTCTGTAATGTTAGTTTGTTTAACTCCTCATATTCAGTGGATGTTTTAAATGGTTCTATATGTAGTTGTAATTTCTCAATTTCTATTGTAACTTTAGCTACTAGAGCTTCCCTGTGTGATATTAGGATTTTCATTAGACGTATTGAACGATCCCCTAGGGCAGAGCTTTCCAAACTTTTCATGTTGGTGACACACTTTTTAGACCTACATCATTTTGTGACACAGTAATTCAGTTGTACTAGCAAATAGGAGGTTAAACTAACTTGTTTTAAGAGATACAGACACATAAATTATATAATAACAAAATGTATTTACAAGTAACAGTAGGTATGTGCAAGAATTAAACAAAAGTTTAACACCAATAGCTACTTACTAATTTAATGGGATGAACACAGTTTCTGAATATTTGGTGGAATATTAGATAAAGACACTCGCATTTTATCATCAAGCATTTTAAGCTTCCACTTCCTATCCATATATCAAGAGCAGGAGCAGCATTGCACTACTGGGAGCTAGCTGCAAAAAAAACAAAACACTGACTTCAGCTAAGCGTTTAAGCTGCTGCCCTCTGCGAGTCCAACTGACTACTGCTCGCGCTGAAAAAACACTGCTGTCCCACTCACTGACTATACATGCAGTCACGAGCCGATTGAAGAGACTACATATGCAGTCAGGAGCCAATGTACTGACAAAGCTGCCAATGGGAATAATTTCACTTCCCATTGAGCTGCGCCAATAGGTTAAGATGATCTGTGATCCACTAGGTATCAATCATGTGTCAACCATGTGATATGTGTAGCAGGCAGGCGGAAAGTCGGAAATAAAAAAATAAAGTAAAATAAATTAAAAGACAAAAAATGTAAAAGAAATTAGTGCTGAAGCAGGGACACACCTACACACTGCCACCGACACACTAACGTGTCACGACACACAGTTTGGAAAGCACTGCCCTAGGGCTTCTTCCCATTTAGATAATAATTCTGTGTCATCTTTAAACAAACAATTTTTAAAAATTCTTAATCCTCTAGGGATTTGCTTTCTTTCTATATATTTTCTTAACATTTCGGCATCCCACCAATGTCTGCACTCAGTGTTAATAAGCTCTTCCAGTCTGGAAAATGAAGAGTGTATTGACAAGCTGTCTAGATTGGTATTCTCACAGAGTGCAGGATTGGTGGGAGAAACAGATGATACTAGTGTTAGTCTCTTATTAACTCGTTCATTAACTGAGAACATAATGGCAGCAATATGACCTCTAGTTGGTGTATATGTATGACAGAAAAAATTGGACCACACAAAGTGGTAGTGTGTCCGAAAAAGAATGAGGTGCGTCTATTCTATGCTACTCCTAATAAGATGAATAATTGGATCTTAATCTGGTATAATATGAAATTATTATAAAAATTGTAATATATTATAAAAATATAATAATATAATAATCAAATTAGTAAGAATGAATAATAATAATACTATCCTTATAAATGGTATAACATATTCCCTTGCAGATATGTACCAATTCAACAGCAAGTATATAGTATAAACTTATGAATATTATTAATTATATATACTTAAACACAGTCCTTAGTGCAAGTAGTATGAAATTGAATGTCCATAGGTGCCGATGATGTCACAATTCGAGATATATGATGATCCGAAGGGACCCAAGAGGATAGCAGCTCTCTCCACAAAAAATGACAATATCCCTTGTCCTAGAAAAAAGACAAAGAAGAGGCGCTCTGGTGCAGATAATCCTAAAAAGTATGTATCACAAACTCAGTACTCACAAGTGTGTTTGCACATGCAGTGCAATAATTGACAAGCCGAAGCTTCAGAGCCGCTCGGCTGACTCGCTCAGGTCCGGTCAGCTGCTAGCAGCAGTCATGCTCCAATAAGTATAGGTATAAACCTGTAATGTAAAGGAAGAAATGCGCCCTTGGAGCAGATTACCCCGACCAATGCCGGACGAACAACAGATAACGATGAGCTTATACTCACAAGCGGAGTTGCACAATCAGTGCAATATCGGGCAGACCGAATCTTTAAGAGCCGTTACTCAGCTGAGCTATTTCACAATTGAAAACATACAAATATACAGTTCATATGAATAACGATGAATCTCCTTGAGCAATTATAAAGTTCATTTGGATATCAATATAGATCTTCAGGTAAAGACCCCCTATTGGGTATTCACTTACTGGAAGTAACCTCAATCATATGAGGTAAGACAGGCACGAGTAGGCAGATAAAGCTGTATCCAGGAATGAATCCGGTTTTCAGTATCTTGTATAATCTGTGTCTTTATAAGCCGGCCGGATACTCCAATGTTGTATAGGTAACTTGAAAATATTCGGCACTTGAAATGGATAATGCTAATGGATCCCAAGTGTAGTTTTCCTCATAAGGGATTATCAGATATAAAAAAAAGTATTCTTCTTAATGTAGTAGGGAAGTTGAATATCAGATATATGGTGTCAAAATAATAAAACAGTAAAAAACATTAATAATAGCAGACAATATCAATGTCAGTGATGGCAATGGTTAAAAATAATAAAATAAATATTCCAAGATTATTGTGATAGTCTTTGTACCAAAATGTTGTAGATCCCAAACGGTATGGCAACACTCTGTCAAAGGATGGCTATCCTGAGGTGTAAAATCTAAAAAAGAATAAAAAACAGAGGCGCCAACATGGCCTAATATCGCCCAAACAATATATAAAATCAACACATGAGAATGTGAATACTCACAAACAAAAAGCACCCGATGGTGCTAGTAGAGCAGGCTGGAAACTTAGCAGTGATCCAGCACACTGAAACCTTGGCACAGATACAGTCCTGATTCCTCTGGATATCCAGCATTCAGGTTCCTATATATGTATAAGAAGACAAACCAACATGGTCCAATATCGTCAGGACAAAGAAAAGATTGGCCCCAACCAACCACTTACTAGAGGGTAAACACCAGCAGGTGCCGAAGCAGCAAACTGGAACCAAATCGTCGCCCAGTAGACTATAGTACAAACGATCCTCAGCATACACCAGGAACAGTAATGAGATATTGCAAGAGGTGATATAAACCAAAACAGCAAGTGTATATTAAAAAATTAAAATTCTTTATTAATACAGCGACGCGTTTCTCAGCCTACTCAGGGCTGTTTCATCAGGCTATAACAAGCATTGTAATACACTTGCTATTTAACAGAAAACTAAAAAACAGGAAAATCTTGTGATTGGATAATCAGTTCAATTGCTGCACCTGTCTATAATCACCTAAGTGTGGTTGTTAAGGTAACCATGGTAAACACATATAAAGAGAGAAAAAAATATCTAACATTGTAATATCTTATTTAAGACAGTATACATCAACATATAATATAAAGTGACAAATGCATAATAAATATGCCAAAGTGAAAGATGTATAGATACATATACACAAAAATATATATACATATGACCTCCTGTGTCTGGTTCACATCCATTAACATATAAGTAAAAAAAACACAGTAATATAACATCTGACATATACTACAAATATAACATCAGAGAATCGACATAGTGCATCTGGTATGATATCCAAAAATTCATTACATATAAATAATAAAAATGATATTCAGATTGTGTTAAAACAATAATATCCTTTATGGAGATTTCAAACCTGCTACACTTCTAAGGGGTTAATCCTATGTGGTCATAGAGCCGTTGAGGCTGACTTACTGTGTGATCAGGACATCGTGTATAGAGATTTCCTTTGATTAAATGATATTTCATTAAAAGATTTTGCTGTATTTAATTTTGATTTTGGAATTTCTTTGTAAAGGAATTTCATTACAAAATAACAGGTCTTCTGAAACAACATAGCGTGGACACATCATATAGGAGCTGCATGATGCACACTGCCAATAGGTTCATATGAAGGGAGTATAGTGAAATATCCTATCATTGGTGGTTAGCAGTAGACCTGACCAATAGCGCAAAGGGTATAAATAATAGTGGAAAAGTCCTATGCCGAAATATAATATAGAAGAGCGTGCACCACTTCTTGTTAAAACCCTTCCGTATTGGATAAAAGTATCAAGTATTCCGATACCGGATACTCCTGATTGGCTTAACCAAATGTCAATCAAGTCTTGAGAACGTGCAAGTTGGTACGAATATCCTAATCCTGTCAGTAGTGTTTGTTGGGGGTAAGGGCAGATGTGCAGGATAAAGTGAGATAATATCCTATGTTCTGTACCACTTGTTAATGGAGTTTTTTGTCATAAAGTTGTCTTAATTAAAAAAAAAGACTGATGTTAAGATTAATAGAATGTTATATTAATGAAATATATGCTGGAACATAGGGCAAAGTGTGGAATTAAGGTATAAAGAGTGGAAGTTGTGTGTGTATCCAAAACCTGTCAGTGGTGATTATTGGGAGTAAGGGCTGATGTGCAGAATTAATTAAATGATATCCTATATTCTGTGCAACTTGTAGGTGACGTTATTGAGAAATCTTAATAAAAGGAATATTATTGCAATTGGTACAGTGTTAATAACCATATTGGTAGGGTATTTAAAAAATCTTAATGAAAGCAATAATAATAAAATTGGGGCAATGTTAATAACCATATTGGAAGAATAAATGCTGGTGAATAGTGCAGTGTGTGGGATATAAAGTGACGAATGTGAGGTAGAGAAGGTGATGAGAGAGCCAGATAACTATATGTGATAATGTTTAAACTAGAAGTGAATGTGTGTGTATATAAATATTGATGAACCTAAATGTGGATGTGTAGAACTAACTAGTATTGGTATAAGTTGTCAGCTATAGCGCTTTTATATAAATTTATATGTTAATAAGAAAGAGCATTGTTGTATTAAGTACCATCACTGGTAGTATGAATATATGATTCTAGAAGTGAATGTGTGTGTATGTAAATGGTGATAAACCTAGATGTGGATATGTAGAATGATCTAGTATTCATATTAGTTGTCAGCTCTTGCGCTTTTGTATAAATTTATATGTTGATAAGAAAGAGCATTATTATATTAAGTACCAACACTGGTAGTGTAAATATGATTCTTTCTTGAAAGTAACAACATTTTTATCGTAGTGTATCTCAAACTAATAGTGGAATAATAATCAATGGTCCATATCCATAGATTATTAGTGAGATAATAATCATTGTGCAATGTGACTGGTTATGCTTTAACCTATAAAGTGAAGAGTACTATAAAGAGTGAAACATAATTAAAATAATTAGGTATATATATTGAATGGTTAAAGTGATATGTGGGGAGTGACGTACTTCATTAGTAATAAATGGAGTATAGCCAACAAAGTTAACTTGGCATAATACCAAGGACCCCTAAAGAGCATTCGCCAGATACACTATTATCTGGAAAGCAAAGTGATAATGTGAGTTGTGTTGTGTGTAGATCAGGACATCTTTTGAGGCCCATAAACCACACGACATTGGTGTGTGAGATGTATATAGCTATAATGCCTCACCCCATAGTGCACCCAACCTCAAACAGCCCCAGAGATGGTCAGCTTTCCATTGATCGTATCTAAAAAGCTGCCATATCTAAGTTTTCATTGAGTCCATCAGGTTGTAAAGTCCTCAATTTTCTAATCCAGTACGTCTCTCTTTTCCTGAGAGTTGAGAAAGCTTCAGGTGAAGCTCTAGAGATTACCTCTATAGGTGTAATCTTCATTGGATTATTTTCCTGTCTTGTATGATGGGCAAGACAATGTCTTGATACACTGTGTGATTTAGATATTTTATTGATATTGTATGCATGTTCGCTCCACCTCTTTTTCACCTTACGACAGGTGCGTCCAACGTATTGGACCCCACAGTTGCAGCTTAATAGATAGATAACAAAGGATGTTTCACATGTTAAAAATCCTTTGACTTTAAAAGTATCTCCTGTGGTGTATGATGTGAAATTTGTCGTTTTGTGGGAGATAAAATTACACATCCCACATCGCTTCCTATAACACCTAGATATTCTATTTATAGGTATATTCCTATCTATTGACTTTATACCAGAGCTCTTGCTTTCTTGGTATTTGTCCCTAACAATTTTACTAGGAGCTAACGCTGTCTTGAGAGTAGGTGCCCTCCTAAAGACCAATTTAGGTTTTGTACCTATTATTTTAGTAAGGGTTGAGTCTTGAGTCAAGACTGTTCAGTGTTTATTGAGGATTTTGGTCACAGCGTGGTGATTGGAGTTGTATTTGGTGATAAACAATGGTGGATTACATTCCTTGAATTGTTCCTTTGTTTTAGATTTAGTATTAAAGTATAGAGACCTATCTTCCTGCCTGACCCTATTAATTTCACGATCTATTAGATCCTTAGGGTATCCTTTTTCATGGAATCTTTCCCCGATGACCTGAGCTTGCACATCATAGTCTTCCAAATTGGAACAATTTCTTCTGATTCTTCTAAATTGTCCATATGGGACATTCATTTTCCAACATTTATAATGATTGCTTTCAAAGTGGAGAAAGCTGTTGCAGTCAACACTTTTGAAGTATGTTTTGGATTGGACTATACCCTCAAGGGTTCGTCCTAGGGTTAGATCTAGGAATTCAATTTCCTCCTGTTGGATGTTATGAGTGAAAGAAATTCCAAAAGTATTATTGTTAAGATGATCCAAAAAAGCACTGATATCATCCTTAGACCCTTTGAAGATAAACAGCAGGTCATCTATGTAACGGCCATAGAACACCAGGTTCGCTGAAAACTCCGCATTGTATATGTATTGTTGTTCAAAACAACCCATAAAAAGATTGGCGAAGCTTGGAGCGAACCTGGTGCCCATGGCCGTCCCCTTAATTTGCAAATAATATCTACTTTGATACAAAAAATAATTGTGTCCAAGGATGAAACTTATTAGTTCAATGATAAAATCTGTTTGTTTAACTGGCATATATAAATCTTGTTCAAGATAAGACTGAACTGCTTGTATACCCAGGTCATGGCGTATATTGGAGTAGAGGACCCCTACATCGCAGGTCACCCACCAGCAGTGATCGTCCAAGACACAGTCTTGTAATTTAAGTAATAAATCTGTATAATCCTTGATATAGGAGGGGAGAGTAATGACAAATTTCTGCAGAAAATGGTCAATATAGGCTGATAGGGAATCAGTAAGACTCCCTATGCCAGCAATGATGGGTCTGCCTTGGGGTTTTAGAGGGTCCTTGTGGACTTTAGGCAGATGATAATAGAATGCCGTGCATGGATATTTGGGGAGACAAAAATCTCTTTCAGATTTGTTCATAATCCCCATGTCTAAACCTCTCTGCAGAATCTTTTGGAGCTGATCATGATAACGAGAAGTGGGGTCACCACATAATATTTTGTAATACTCTTTATCATTTAATATGCGGTTTGCCTCTGTAAGATAGTCTTGTATGTTCTGTAGAACAATTCCTCCACCTTTGTCCGCTTGTCTGATCACCAAATCGGATCTATTCATAAGGTCCTTTAAGGCCTTCCGTTCTTAATAGTTGAGGTTGTTCTTATACCTCAACTTTTTTTGTTTTAGCGTTAGCTCCTAGTAAAGTTGTTAGGGACAAATACCAAGAAAGCAAGAGCTCTGGTATAAAGTCAATAGATAGGAATATACCTATAAATAGAATATCTAGGTGTTATAGGAAGCGATGTGGGATGTGTAATTTTATCTCCCACAAAACGACAAATTTCACATCATACACCACAGGAGATACTTTTAAAGTCAAAGGATTTTTAACATGTGAAACATCCTTTGTTATCTATCTATTAAGCTGCAACTGTGGGGTCCAATACGTTGGACGCACCTGTCGTAAGGTGAAAAAGAGGTGTAGCGAACATGCATATAATATCAATAAAATATCTAAATCACACAGTGTATCAAGACATTGTCTTGCCCATCATACCAGACAGGAAAATAATCCAATGAAGATTACACCTATAGAGGTCATCTCTAGAGCTTCACCTGAAGCTTTCACGACTCTCAGGAAAAGAGAGACGTACTGGATTAGAAAATTGAGGACTTTACAACCTGATGGACTCAATGAAAACTTAGATATGGCAGCTTTTTAGATACAATCAATGGAAAGCTGACTATCTCGGGGGCTGTTTGAGGTTGGGTGCACTATGGGGTGAGGCATTATAGCTATATACATCTCACACACATGTTGTGTGGTTTATGGGCCTCAAAAGATGTCCTGATCTACACAAAACACAACTCACGTTATCACTTTGCTTTCCAGATAATAGTGTATCTGGCGAATGCTCTTTAGGGGTCCTTGGTATTATGCCAAGTTAACTTTGTTGGCTATACTCCATTTATTACCAATGAAGTACCACATACATGGATTAGATGTCACTCCCCACATATCACTTTAACCATTCAATATATATACCTAATTATTTTAATTATGTTTCACTCTTTATAGTACTCTTCACTTTATAGGTTAAAGCATAACCAGTCACATTGCACAATGATTATTATCTCACTAATAATCTATAGTTATGGACCATTGATTATTATTCCACTATTAGTTTGAGATACACTACGATAAAAATGTTGTTACTTTCAAGAAAGAATCATATTTACACTACCAGTGTTGGTACTTAAAATAATAATGCTCTTTCTTATCAACATGTAAATTTATACAAAAGCGCAAGAGCTGACAACTAATATGAATACTAGATCATTCTACACATCCACATCTAGGTTTATCACCATTTACATACACACACATTCACTTCTAGAATCATATATTCATACTACCAGTGATGGTACTTAATACAACAATGCTCTTTCTTATTAACATATACATTTATATAAAAGCGCTATAGCTGACAACTTATACCAATACTAGTTAGTTCTACACATCCACATTTAGGTTCATCACTATTTATATACACACACATTCACTTCTAGTTTAAACATTATCACATATAGTTATCTGGCTCTCTCATCACCTTCTCTACCTCACATTCGTCACTTTATATCCCACACACTGCACTATTCACCAGCATTTATTCTTCCAATATGGTTATTAACATTGCCCCAATTTTATTATTATTGCTTTCATTAAGATTTTTTAAATACCCTACCAATATGGTTATTAACACTGTACCGATTGCAATAATATTCCTTTTATTAAGATTTCTCAATAACGTCACCTACAAGTTGCACAGAATATAGGATATCATTTAATTAATTCTGCACATCAGCCCTTACTCCCAATAATCACCACTGACAGGTTTTGGATACACACACAACTTGCACACTTTATACCTTAATTCCACACTTTGCCCTATGTTCCAGCATATATTTCATTAATATAGCATTTTATTAATCTTAACATCAGTTTTTTTTTTTATTAAGACGACTTTATGACAAAAACTCCATTAACAAGTGGTACAGAACATAGGATATTATCTCACTTTATCCTGCACATCTGCCCTTACCCCCAACAAACACTACTGACAGGATTAGGATATTCGTACCAACTTGCACGTTCTCAAGACTTGATTGACATTTGGTTAAGCCAATCAGGAGTATCCGGTATCGGAACACTTGATACTTTTATCCAATACGGAAGGGCTTAACAAGAAGCGGTGCACGCTCTTCTATATTTCGGCATAGGACTTTTCCACTATTATTTATACCCTTTGCGCTATTGGTCAGGTCTACTGCTAACCACCAATGATAGGATATTTCACTATACTCCCTTCGTATGAACCTATTGGCAGTGTGCATCATGCAGCTGCTATATGATG
This sequence comes from Bombina bombina, assembly GCF_027579735.1. Classification (NCBI taxonomy): domain Eukaryota; kingdom Metazoa; phylum Chordata; class Amphibia; order Anura; family Bombinatoridae; genus Bombina; species Bombina bombina. The sequence goes on along the minus strand of NC_069501.1, from coordinate 1,199,251,598 downwards.
TGTCCACGCTATGTTGTTTCAGGAGACCTGTTATTTTGTAATGAAATTCCTTTACAAAGAAATTCCAAAAGCGAAATTAATTGCAGCTCAATGTTTTAATGAAATATCATTTACTCAAAGGAAATCTCTATACACGATGTCCTGATCACACAGTAAGTCAGCCTCAACGGCTCTATGACCACATAGGATTAACTCCTTAGAAGTGTAGCAGGTTTGAAATCTCCATAAAGGATATTATTGTTTTAACACAATCTGAATATCATTTTTATTATTTATATGTAATGAATTTTTGGATATCATACCAGATGCACTATGTCGATTCTCTGATGTTATATTTGTAGTATATGTCAGATGTTATATTACTGTGTTTTTTTTACTTATATGTTAATGGATTTGAACCAGACACAGGAGGTCATATGTATATATATTTTTGTGTATATGTATCTATACATCTTTCACTTTGGCATATTTATTATGCATTTGTCACTTTATATTATATGTTGATGTATACTGTCTTAAATAAGATATTACAATGTTAGATATTTTTTTCTCTCTTTATATGTGTTTACCATGGTTACCTTAACAACCACACTTAGGTGATTATAGACAGGTGCAGCAATTGAACTGATTATCCAATCACAAGATTTTCCTGTTTTTTAGTTTTCTGTTAAATAGCAAGTGTATTACAATGTTTGTTACAGCCTGATGAAACAGCCCTGAGTAGGCTGAGAAACGTGTCGCTGTATTAATAAAGAATTTTAATTTTTTAATATACACTTGCTGTTTTGGTTTATATCACCTCTTGCAATATCTCATTACTGTTCCTGGTGCATGCTGAGGATCGTTTGTACTATAGTCTACTGGGCGACGATTTGGTTCCAGTTTGCTGCTTCTGCACCTGCTGGTGTTTACCCTCTAGTAAGTGCATTTGGTTGGGGCCAATCTTTTCTTTGTCCTGACGATATTGGACCATGTTGGTTTGTCTTCTTATACATATATAGGAACCTGAATGCTGGATATCCAGATATTTTGTTTGTGAGTATTCACATTCTCATGTGTTGATTTTATATATTGTTTGGGCGATATTAGGCCATGTTGGCGCCTCTGTTTTTTATTCTTTTTTAAGTGCTGAATATTTTCAAGTGACCTATATATAAAAGATGGCATGAATCAGCTCGTAGTATAGTTTTTTGTGCTAAAAGTTTGCGATAAGTTGATGTAATTACTGTGTCAGTTTTACTTTCAATACACAAATCCAAGAAAAAGCTACTAGTAGTACTAGTTTGAACTGTAAAATTTAAATTATATTCATTATCATTCATGTAATCAATGAGGGTTTCAACCGTGTGTCCCTCATTCATATCCCAAATGATTATTATATCGTAAATAAAACGACCGTATAATATGATGTTATGTCTAAAGGGGAAAGTGTCTGAAAAGATGCGGTTCAACTCTAGCCAACTTATGTAAATATTGGCATAAGCGGGGGCAGATTTTGCCCCCATCGCTGCGCCGCATCTTTGCAAATAGTACTCCCCTTGGTATATGAAAAAATTATGTTGTAACAAAAATTCAGTAATCTGAACTATGAATGCAATGAATTCATCTCCCTAATTAGAATGTCTGTGTAACATCTGGTCAACTGCTCTAAGTCCCAATGTATGAGGGATATTGGAATATAAGGCCGTGACATCTATGGTGACCAAGGTATATGTCTCCTTCCAGGCGATGTCTTTCAACTGTGTTATCAAAGGAGCACTATCTCTGATGTAGCCTGGTAAGGCCTACATTACAGGTTGAAGTATGTGGTCGAGCCAGCCCCCCAATTTCTCACAAAGTGACTCATTGCTGGCCACTATGGGCCGGCCTGGGGGCTTTTCCAGTTCCTTATGTATTTTGGGCACTATCCGGAAATATGGGGTGCTAGGTTCTTCCACATACAAATAAGTGGCCAATTCCTTATCCATGAAGTTGTGTTCAATTGCAAAATCTAGCAAATGGTTAAGTTTATTCTTAAAGGAATTTGTGGGGTTAAAAGTTAGTTTTGTGTAAAGTTGAGTGTCGCTGAGTTGTGAATGAATTTCATCAACATAATCTTCTTTGTTTAAGAGGACAACTGCACCTCCCTTATCCGCCTGGACAATCACAATATCATCATTAGCTTGTAATTTAGCAAGAGCTTTTCTTTGTTGTTTAGTAATATTATCTTTTGGTGCATTGAAAGGGTTATTATCTACTGTCCTATCAAGGTCAGTAAGTTCCTTTTCTACTACTCTCTGGTAGAGGTCTAGCAAATGGTGTCTAGAGTGTATAGGATAAAAGTAAGAAGTGTTTTATAAGAAAAGGAGGTGCATCTATCTATTAATGAGTCTGTGTGTCTAGTGGTTTCTTGTTCCAAAGTGATAAGGTTAGTTAAATGTGTTAAATCAGTGTATTTCAACCCTACTGATTCCTGATGTGTGGACATTTGTGTTTCTCCTATTGTGTCAGTGTCCTGTTTATGCAAAAAATGTTTTTTTAGAACTATTTTTCTAACAAATTTATTTATATCAATTAAAGTGTTAACTAAATCAAAATTGTGTGCAGGTGCATATGATAAACCTTTATTTAAGAGTTCAAGTTCTATGTTAGACACTCATACTCAGAGAGATTGATAACCGCTATTTCTTTGCATTTTTTCTGACCCTGCTGGGGTAACGAAAAGTAGTTTCAGCTTTTTCAGTTTTTTGGGGGGTACTAGTCTTGGTGGGTTGCTTCACCAATGTCTTAAGTTCTTTTCTTCTTGTACTGGGGTCTAAACTAGTTTTGTTAGAATCAGAGGTATTAGATATGTGTTCCTCCTCTATGGAATGTTCACTAGTGTCTTGGTGTTATTGTTGTGATTTGTCTATTGTAATACATGCTCTTGTGGTTACGTCTTCCAGTTAATGGATCATTATACTATATACTGTTATATTAATCTTTTTCCCATTAAGACTATTTCTATAGTCCTTTTGACACTAACCATGTACCTTATACATCAGCAACTCTATGTTGATCTTCTTTCCTTATTCATGTAAAAAAAAAAAATTTGTATTTTCGTCTTTTTTTAAAAAAAAATTCTATTCCTATATATACATATATAACAAAAAAACTTCTTGCTTATTTTAACCAATACTATATTTTTTTATTTTCTAAAAAAATTGTTTGATTGCTAAGTATTTTATTTTTTATTATTATTATCTTTTTTGTTATTTATATTTCTTTTGGAAGCTTTTTTGCTTCTTGTTGGGAATGTTCATTTAGATTCATATACCATTTCTTTTTTATATATATATGTATCTTCTGTTTTTGTATGAATTGCTCATAATATAAGTATTGAAATGTTTTTTTGTCTACGGTTCTTTGCCTACTTCTTGTTTTGGAATATCCATAATATAGCGGATGGGATACCGCTTATGGCTGACCGTAGGTAGACTCAAGCCCAACCACTGACAGAAGGTATACCTTACTTCATTCCCTTACGGACCTCATCACCAAGCGCTCACAGCTAAGCGCAGGACCTCTGACATCAGAGCGGGCGGAACTACCAACGAAGATGGCGTGTGGGTGCCTACGCGGCCATTTCCTGCTGACGGGACTGGAGGGTCTGATCGCCTGTCCAAGAACATCGGCGGAGGTTGTCCACAGCTGTCACACACATGGAGTAGTAAAGTTAACAAGCCTTTGAAGGTCGGACACAGTCCACTACCTGTTACTGGGACCTTCACATCATTGGGGACAAGATAAGTACTGGATACATTTTTCACAGCTAATTCTGGTGACTTTTTGGATACTATATCCCACATTGCACCCAAAATTTGGGAACTGTCAGGTATATTAAGTTTGACATTGCTACAAAGTCATCTTCAGAAATTACACTGTTGGCATGTTTTCTTTGCCTTTGGAACTTTCGTTTGTTTATACAGTCATTCTTGTCTTTTACATTTGCTACTTGTATTCTTGTGTGAGATATTAATTATATATATGTATATACAGTATATATATATATATATATATATATATATATATATATATATATATATATATATATATATATACATGTCAGTACTTATGGGACTCATCCCCTCTGTCCCCTCTCTATAGAAGGTCAGTGTCTGCATATGGCTGATGAGAGAAACCCTTTTAATTCATGCTCGGGATTCAAGTAGGAATCTGGGTGTTCTACTCCGATTTGTGAAGGCAGCCGGTGTGGCAATTGAGGTCCCCCCAAGATGCTTATCTTACCTCATAGGATTGAGTTAACTTCTTGTGAGTATTCTTGTTGAACTTCTATCTGCTGTGAACTCTGCACGATTCTTTTGGACTGATTTGTTTCTGCGTATTTTTGATACTTTGTCCACATCTAGTGGATACATAGTGACTCATTAACATCAGTGACTTGTATTTTCAATAGGCACACAGTGGTTAAAGAAGCTATCCAGTTTTACAGAAGTTTCCTAATTAATGTTATTTGCAATTATATATTCATATTGGTATAATTTGCAACTATATATTCATATTAAGTTATTGTGCGCCCCCTTATTTTACCTCTTTGAGTTGTTATTCATTAAAGTTTGATGGCTCTTTAAAAGTCAAAAAATATAGAAAAATTGTGAAATAGTGAAAAATAGATCAACAGTATTATCAATATACTGTGTGTATATATATATATATATGCCATACAGTTAGCAAACTCACTGTAATTTCTTATCTTTCCCTTCTGCTTTTTCTGCTTCAGGGAAATGTTCCAACAGAGAAACGCTATTGTTTACAATTTGCAAAAGAAAAAAACAAAATTGCTGTTATTCATTCTTGCAGTTATTAATTCATTTTGTCTTCACCAAGGTTTATACAACAAAAATCCACTCAATTGTGTTTTCATCTTATTACACATCAGTATAGGAATGTAAAGTGTTCTAGCTGAATGTACTGTAATTTTCCAGTAAGGTTCATTCTAAAATTGCTGCTGATGTTCTTGTGTCTTTGCCACCTGCTGGTTCACGTTTTAACAGGTAATTATAAGACCTTCAGAAAAGAGATAGTGCCTCCATTTTGTATAGGCAGGAATCTTTATTTCTTTTTTTTTTTTTTTTAACAAATGATTTCCATAATACAACATTTTCCTTATCAATAAGCAACATCAGTTCCTGGGCTCTCTGTAATTATGTGTTTCTAGATTACAACTGCAAATATTTTTACCTCCGAAGTGCAATTTTTATGGGGAATAAAATCAAATTTAAATATGAGGAGGAACTGGTGTAATAAAATGTGAGATTTAAATGTGAGTTTATAGAAATATATATATTGCAGTAGAGCTAGCACTCACAGTTCATAGAAAGCAAAACCCAGGGTGCATTCAAAAACAGAATACAGCCAATAGGAAAGAGCACTCGGCAGGATTTGTAACAGTTTGAATTGTTCACAATCCAGTTTCTAGTCACTTTTCAACACCTGTTTTGACTTTTAAAATTCATGCAATAAGTCCTCGAAAGGGCATTTTGGACGTATTTACAATAATTTCACTGCTGTTTAGAAAGAGTATATTATCATGCACAGGTGCAAAACTGTCTGAAATGGCAACGGGAAACATTGGAGAGATTTATTAACATACAAGGTATCAATTAATTAATGCTCCATGCATCCCTATTGTAGAGGCTGTATACATTGTACAGGGCATACATTTTTATATATGGTTACATAGGTCTATCACTATGTATTAAGTAATGGTATGTGATATATTTTACAAGTAAGGGTATCTGCAGGAAAAGTAACTTCAGGACACCAATATCTACAAATGGTGTTTATTTATTTTTTATTTTAATATTTTTATTGTAAGTCACTAACAGTACTGGTGTCTTTAAAATCGTGTTTTAAAAGGGATTGAGCAGTCATGACTTTCATTTGAACCTATTGTAATCTGTTTCCATCCGCACCACTACTAAACCATCTGATTGCATCTTTTATGCCATGTTATATTGACCTAAAAAAAAGAGTCTTCATATTTTAACCTAAAAGTTCTACCTTATGTTTTTCTATTATGCATCTTGTATGTTGTCAGGATGGGCAGACCTTGCACCATTTTTCTTTTGCTATATGGTTGCTTTTGAGAGACTTTGTCTTACACTTCATTTGTGATCAGATTGTACAAGAAAACAGGGCTCCACTTAACAAAACTATCTATCTATCTATCTATCTATCTATCTATCTATCTAGCTATCTATTTATCTATCTATCTATCTATCTATCTATCTATCTATCTATATCTGTCTGTCTCTCCCTCTATATCTTTCTATTATCTATTTATCTGTTTTATTTGATTCTAAGATCCATTCTGTATTTTATAAAAGTCTCTTTGGCTTGATTAGTAATGATCACTACATTTTTGTCTGATAAGGTTTGACCAAAAGTGCTACTTTACTTGGTTTACAATGATTATATTATACATAATATAGCATGGAGTACAAATGTAAATTGCAGTCATAAAAAAGTATTTTGCTTCCTACTGTGCTATATAAAAAAAATAAAAAATAGCAACTCTAATGTAATAAAAGATTAGGGTTATGGGAACTTCTTAAAAAGAGCTGAATGCCCTTTTAAGGGCAGCAAAAGAGCAGAATGCCCTTTTAAGGGCAATGCCCATACAAATGCTTTTTTTTATTTTTTTCTGTAATTTTAGTTTTTTTTTTTTGTAACTTTAGCTTGGGGGGTTGTAGTTTTTAAACATAGACTGCCCTCTGGGCAGGCTTATCGACTAGTATATATATATACTCCAAAGAAATAACTTGTTTTCTTCAATAAGGATGTTACCACTTTATTCACATATTGTGGTAAACTTCACATCCAAATACATCAATGTTTCGGTCCTCCATCTGGGACCTTTATCAAGAGTCCAATGGGTAGTGCGCAGTCATTTGCCAAACCATCACAAGCTGATAAAAGAGAGCATGATCCAGCTTGAAGTTAACTGATTTGACCATGTAGTTGGTGATTTTTATAGTGTCTTAAAGGGAAAGTAAGGGACACCTTGTACAGAATTATGTAACATATAGATTTTCGTTGACATATATTTCCAAAATACTTAACATGCTAAAACAATACTTACCTCATAAGCAAAACCATCCTCTTCGGGGCAAGTCACGGGTTCACTGTTTAATCACAACGCCTTCGATTGCACCATTCAACTACATGTAGTGCGCCCCCGCTCTAGGTAAAGCATCTTACAGTTTTCCCTAGTATGGTTGCACACTACATGTAGATGAATGGTACAATTGGGCGCATTGTGATTAGACAACGAGCCTTGCTAGTTAAAAAACTATCACACCGAAGAGGATGGCTTTTCTTATAAGGTAAGTATTGTTTAAGTATATACAAAACCGCAATGAAGCTTACCAGCAAACCAGGTCTCCCAAGGCTAGCGTGTCTTCAGCAGGTGCCCCACCATAAAACTGCTTAATAAAATTATTCAGCTGTAGGGAGCCAAACGCTAAACAATCTAGAAAGTGAAACAAAAGAAGTTCACAATATCACCGGAAGCTGAATCTAATGCAAAAAACTGGATACAAAACTTTCAGATAAAAAAGAAATTTTATTCCAAGCATGCAGTAAAGAGAAACACTCAAAAAGTGTTCATATTCACATGAGCAGGGAACATGGGAAATAGCAGCTAGCAGACATGTATCATGCAGTGCCTCCGCACTTGTTCACTGCTCAGTCCATCACTTCCCAATCACACTATTTAAAGGTATACAAGTAATTGCAAACATGTGAATTCATTAGCCCTATTCACAGCTAGATCAATGTTATGACACATAGTAACATCCCATTTATGCCTATAAGAAAACATATTAAACACTTTCAGTTAGATTACGAGTTTTGAGCTCTATAGGGAAATTAACGACCGCCACAAAAGCGGCAGTATTTAACTTCCCTATAGCGCTGCTATTAAAGGTTTTGTAAAACCCGGCTTGTGCGGGCAATATGGTGGTGTTGAGCGCCATACCTCACCCAAATACAAGCGGTGTTTTGACATGCTCTTGCATGATTTCCCCAAAGGCATCAATGGGGAAAGTTGTCTAAAAAAAAGCCTAACACCTGCGATCGCTGAAACAAAAGCTCCGTAATGCAGCCCCATTGATGGCTATGGGGAAAGAAAAAGTTATGTTTAAACCTAACACCCTAACATAAAAAACATATCTAAACACCCCTTATCTGCTGCACCTAACATTGCTGTGACCTACATTACAGTTATTAACCCCTAATCTGCTGGCCCGAACATCGCCACCACTTACCTACACTTATTAGCCCCTAATCTGCCGCCCCCAATGTCGACGCAACTATGCTAAAGTTATTAACCCCTAAACCTCTGGCCTCCCGCATCACTAACACTACATAAATATATTAACCCCTAAACCTAACCCTAACGTAAACCTAAGCATGTCTAACCCTAACGTAACCCTGAACCTAACACTAACCCTAACACCCCCTAACTTAAATATAATTAAAATAAATCTAAATAAAACTTACAATTATTACCTAAATAACCTATTTAAAACTAAATACATACTTACCTGTAAAATGCAAGCTCAATCATATTGGCTGATTGCAACAGCCAATAGGATTTTTTCACCTTTAATTCCTATTGGCTGATAGAATTCTATCAGAAAATCGGAATGTAAGGGACGCCATCTTGGATGATGTCACTTTTAAAGGGAAACTTAATTTTTCAGCGACCATCGGAAGAAGAGGATGCTCCGCGCCGGATGTCTTGAAGATGGACCCGCTCCGCGCCGGATGGATGAAAATAGAAGATGCCGCCTGGATGAAGACTTCTGCCGTCTTGGATGAAGACTTCTGCCGGCTTGGATGAGGACTTCTGCCCGCTTGGATGAAGACTTCTGCCACCTGGATGAGAATGGATGTCCTGTCTTTGAAAACTGTAAGTGGATCGTTGGGGGTTAGTGTTAGGTTTTTTTAACGGTTTATTGGGTGGGTTTTATGTATTATAGTAGAGTTTTGGGCAATGTAAAAGAGCTAAATGCCTTTTTAAGGGCCATGCTCATCCAAATGCCCTTTTCAGGGCAATGGTTAGCTTAGGTTTATTTAGCTAGGTTTTTATTTGGGGAGTTTGGTTGTGTGGGTTAGCAAATAGTTCCCGGCGAACATAGCATGTTCGCGTTCGCCGCGGCGGGCGAACATATGCGATGTTCGATCCGCCCACTATTCATCATCATTGAGTAATACTTTGACCCTGTACCTCACAGTCAGCAGGCACATTCCAGCAGTTCCTCCCTCCCAGACCCTCCTACCTCCTGGACAGCATCCATTTTAGATTCATTCGGAAGCTGCATTGTTAGTAAGAGGAGGGAAAGTGTAGCTGCTGCTGATTTAGTAGGGAAATCGATAGCTAGGCTAGTGTATTCAGTGTCCACTACAGTCCTGAAGGACTCATCTGATCTCTGCTGTAAGGACAGCTGTAAGGACAGTTTTTTTTTTTTCCTGTGTAATCTAATTGCAGTTGCCTGCCTGCCAGCGTGTGTGTCAGGCTCACAGCGTATACTGTGCCCACTTGCCCAGTGCCACCACTCATATCTGGTGTAACAGTAGTGTAGATTTAAAAAAAACAACACTTTTTTGACTGTGTTAAATAATAGCAGTCAGTTTCCTTCACACGTGTGCGTTTAAGTGCCTGCCTGCCAGGGCACAGTGTCACCCCAGTGCAACTCATACCTGGTGTAACAGTAGTGTAGATTTAAAAAAAAACAAAAAACACTTTTTTGACTGTGTTAAATAATAGCAGTCAGTTTCCTTCACACGTGTGCATTTAAGTGCCTGCCTGCCAGGGCACAGTGTCACCCCAGTGCAACTCATATCTGGGGTAACAGTAGTGTAGATTTAAAAAAAAAAAACTTTTTTGACTGTGTTAAATAATAGCAGTCAGTTTCCTTCACACGTGTGCATTTAAGTGCCTGCCTGCCAGGGCACAGTGTCACCCCAGTGCAACTCATATCTGGTGTAACAGTAGTGTAGATTTAAAAAAAACCAACACTTTTTTGACTGTGTTAAATAATAGCAGTCAGTTTCCTTCACACGTGGGCGTTTAAGTGCCTGCCTGCCAGGGCACAGTGTCACCCCAGTGCAACTCATACCTGGTGTAACAGTAGTGTAGATTTAAAAAAACAACAACACTTTTTTGACTGTGTTAAATAATAGCAGTCAGTTTCCTTCACACGTGGGCGTTTAAGTGCCTGCCTGCCAGGGCACAGTGTCACCCCAGTGCAACTCATTCCTGGTGTAACAGTAGTGTAGATTTAAAAAAAACAACAACACTTTTTTGACTGTGTTAAATAATAGCAGTCAGTTTCCTTCACACGTGTGCGTTTAAGTGCCTGCCTGCCAGGGCACAGTGTCACCCCAGTGCAACTCATATCTGGTGTAACAGTAGTGTAGATTTTAAAAAAACAACACTTTTTTGACTGTGTTAAATAATAGCAGTCAGTTTCCTTCACACGTGTGCATTTAAGTGCCTGCCTGCCAGGGCACAGTGTCACCCCAGTGCAACTCATATCTGGTGTAACAGTAGTGTAGATTTAAAACCCGCCAAAAAAAACACTTTTTTGACTGTGTTAAATAATAGCAGTCAGTTTCCTTCACACGTGTGCATTTAAGTGCCTGCCTGCCAGGGCACAGTGTCACCCCAGTGCAACTCATATCTAGGGTAACAGTAGTGTAGATTTAAAAAAACAACACTTTTTTGACTGTGTTAAATAATAGCAGTCAGTTTCCTTCACACGTGTGCGTTTAAGTGCCTGCCTGCCAGGGCACAGTGTCACCCCAGTGCAACTCATATCTGGTGTAACAGTTTGTAGATTTTAAAAAAACAACACTTTTTTGACTGTGTTAAATAATAGCAGTCAGTTTCCTTCACACGTGTGCGTTTCAGTGTCACCCCAGTGCAACTCATATCTGGTGTAACAGTAGTGTACATACCTGATGTTTTAAAGCACGTTATTCCAAACAATTTAGGAATGTTAGGTGATTTATGCCCTTTATGGATTAAAACCAGACTCTGCATCAACTATGTAATTTTCCATGGGAGTTTTACCATGGATCCCCCTCCGGCATGCCACAGTCCCTTGAAACAACTTTTCCATCACTATTGTGGCCAGAAAGAGTCCCTGTGGGTTTTAAAATTCGCCTGCCTATTGAAGTCTATGGCGGTTCGCCCTGTTCGCCCGTTCGCGAACAGTTGTGGAAGTTTGCGTCCGCCGTTCGCGAACGCAAAATTTTAGGTTCGAGACATCACTAGTGTGGGTGTATTTTTTTTTTACAGGTAAAAGAGCTGATTTCTTTTGGGCAATGCCCCACAAAAGGCCCTTTTAAGGGCTGTTGGCAGTTAAGTGTAGGCTAGGGTTTTTTTTTATTTTGATAGGGCTATTAGATTAGGAGTAATTTGTTTTTTTTTGGATAATTTCGTTTTTTATTTTGTGTAATTTAGTGTTATTTTTTTTTGCAATTTAGATAATTGTATTTGATTAATTTCATTTTTTTATTTTATTGTAATGTTAGTTTTTAGCGTAAGGCAGGTTAGGTTTTATTTTACAGGTAACTTTGTATTTATTTTAACTAGGTAGTTAGTAAATAGTTAATAACTATTTACTAACTAGTCTACCTAGTTAAAATAAATACAAACTTACTTGTGAAATAAAAATAAAACCTAAGATAGATACAATATAACTATTAGTTATTTTGTAGCTAGCTTAGGTTTTATTTCACAGGTAAGTATGTATTTAGTTTTAAATAGGTTATTTATTAATAATTGTAAGTTTTATTTAGATTTATTTTAATTAATTAATTAATTAATTATATTTAAGTTAGGGGGTGTTATGGTTAGGGTTAAACTTAGGCTTAGGGTTACGTTATGCTTAGGCTTAGGGGTTAATAGTTTATTTTAGTATATTTGCGGTTTAGTGGTTAATAGGTTTATTATAGTGGCGGTGTGGGCGGATGGCAGATTAGGGGTTCATAATATTTAAATCGTGTTTGTGATGCAGGAGGGCAGCGGTTTAGGGGTTAATAGGTTTATTATAGTCGCGACAATGTGAGGAAGTGGCGGAATAGGGGTTAATAAATTTTTTAAGTGGCGACGATGTCCGGAGTGGCAGATTAGGGGTTAATATTTTTATTTTAGTATTTGCGATGGGGGAGGGCCTCGGTTTAGGGGTTAAAAGGTAGTTTATGGGTGTTAGTGTACTTTGTGACAGTTTATTTATGAGTTTTAAGGTACAGCTTTGTAACGTAAAACTCATAACTGCTGACTTTAGATGGCGGTACGGATCTTGTCATATTAGGCTGCACCGCTCACTTTTTGGCTTCACAGCAAAACTTGTAATACCGGTGCTATGGGAGTCCCATTGAAAAAGCACTTTTTTAAAAGTGCGGTACTGACGTTGCATGACGGACAAAAAGGTGTGTGGTACACCTATTCTGACAAGACTTGTTATAGCGGCGTTAGGGAAAAAGCATCGTTATAAAGCATAATGATGCTTTTTCACTCGTAACGCAAAACTCATAATCTAGCTGATTATTAGTTACAACATTGAATATAAAGTTAAAGCTACACTTAATCCTAGCTGACACCTTCATATACTTTGTTATATATATATTGTTAAATAGATTCTGTTGTATGAATTTAATATTAAACCTTACTTTATATATTCATTTAAACAAAATTATTCACATCTGTTTCCATATTAATACCTAGAGGATGTCTTATGTTTAAAGTGAAGGTAAACTGTGATGAATGAAAGCCCGTTTTTTAAAAATACTTTTAAAAACAGGGGCACTTTTCATTCATCAAAGTTTAAAAAGCAGCAGTTTTGTTTTTCACAGCCGGAGCAGCTTCCCCCACACAGAGATCCTCTCATCACATGTCAGCAATGACTAATCCAGCTTCCTCCAATCATGGCTTTCCCCCCAGGGGAGTCATTGCCTATGGCCATGCTGTGATTGGAGGAAGCCGGATTAGTCATTGCTGACGTCTGAAGAGAGGATCTCTGGGTGGGGGAAGCTGCTCTTGCTGTGAAAAGAAGAAAGGCACGTTTTAAAACTGCCCCTGTTTTTAATAGTATTTTTAAAAACCGGGCTTTCATTCATCAAAGTTTACCTTCACTTTAAATGAGAGATCCACTGTACCTTCTTGTGATTAAGCTTATACTCTCTGTCATCCCCTCATTTATTCATGGGATCATGATTAATGGCCTAAATTTATACCAGGGCAGAATTTCCTTCAGGCCACTGGGGTAAAGATATCAGGATTTTAAGGCCTAGATTTGGAGTTCGGCGGTAAAAGGGCTGTTAACGCTCCGCGGGCTTTTTTCTGGCCGCACCATAAAATTAACTCTGGTATCGAGAGTTCAAACAAATGCTGCGTTAGGCTCCAAAAAAGGAGCGTAGAGCATTTTTACCGCAAAAGCAACTCTCGATACCAGAGTTGCTTACGGACGCGGCCGGCCTCAAAAACGTGCTCGTGCACGATTCCCCCATAGGAAACAATGGGGCTGTTTGAGCTGAAAAAAAACCTAACACCTGCAAAAAAGCAGCGTTCAGCTCCTAACGCAGCCCCATTGTTTCCTATGGGGAAACACTTCCTACGTCTGCACCTAACACCCTAACATGTACCCCGAGTCTAAACACCCCTAACCTTACACTTATTAACCCCTAATCTGCCGCCCCCGCTATCGCTGACCCCTGCATATTTTTTTAAACCCCTAATCTGCCGCTCCGTAAACCGCCGCCACCTACGTTATCCCTATGTACCCCTAATCTGCTGCCCCTAACACCGCCGACCCCTATATTATATTTATTAACCCCTAATCTGCCCCCCACAACGTCGCCGACACCTGCCTACACTTATTAACCCCTAATCTGCCGAGCGGACCTGAGGGCTACTATAATAAAGTTATTAACCCCTAATCCGCCTCACTAACCCTATCATAAATAGTATTAACCCCTAATCTGCCCTCCCTAACATCGCCGACACCTAACTTCAATTATTAACCCCTAATCTTCCGATCGGAGCTCACCGCTATTCTAATAAATGGATTAACCCCTAAAGCTAAGTCTAACCCTAACACTAACACCCCCCTAAGTTAAATATAATATTTATCTAACGAAATAAATTAACTCTTATTAAATAACTTATTCCTATTTAAAGCTAAATACTTACCTGTAAAATAAATCCTAATATAGCTACAATATAAATTATAATTATATTATAGCTATTTTAGGATTAATATTTATTTTACAGGCAACTTTGTAATTATTTTAACCAGGTACAATAGCTATTAAATAGTTAAGAACTATTTAATAGTTACCTAGTTAAAATAATAACAAATTTACCTGTAAAATAAATCCTAACCTAAGATATAATTAAACCTAACACTACCCTATCAATAAATTAATTAAATAAACTACCTACAATTACCTACAATTAACCTAACACTACACTATCAATAAATTAATTAAACACAATTCCTACAAATAAATACAATTAAATAAACTAGCTAAAGTACAAAAAATAAAAAAGAACTAAGTTACAGAAAATAAAAAAATATTTACAAACATAAGAAAAATATTACAACAATTTTAAACTAATTACACCTACTCTAAGCCCCCTAATAAAATAACAAAGCCCCCCAAAATAAAAAATTCCCTACCCTATTCTAAATTAAAAAAGTTACAAGCTCTTTTACCTTACCAGCCCTGAACAGGGCCCTTTGCGGGGCATGCCCCAAGAATTTCAGCTCTTTTGCCTGTAAAAAAAAACATACAATACCCCCCCCCAACATTACAACCCACCACCCACATACCCCTAATCTAACCCAAACCCCCCTTAAATAAACCTAACACTAAGCCCCTGAAGATCTTCCTACCTTGTCTTCACCATCCAGGTATCACCGATCCGTCCTGGCTCCAAGATCTTCATCCAACCCAAGCGGGGGTTGGCGATCCATAATCCGGTCCAGAAGAGGCTCCAAAGTCTTCCTCCTATCCGGCAAGAAGAGGACATCCGGACCGGCAAACATCTTCTCCAAGCGGCATCTTCGATCTTCTTCCATCCGGAGCGAAGCGGCAGGATCCTGAAGACCTCCAGCGCGGAACATCCATCCGGACCGACGACTGAACGACGAATGACTGTTCCTTTAAGGGACGTCATCCAAGATGGCGTCCCTCGAATTCCGATTGGCTGATAGGATTCTATCAGCCAATCGGAATTAAGGTAGGAATTTTCTGATTGGCTGATGGAATCAGCCAATCAGAATCAAGTTCAATCCGATTGGCTGATCCAATCAGCCAATCAGATTGAGCTCGCATTCTATTGGCTGTTCCGATCAGCCAATAGAATGCGAGCTCAATCTGATTGGCTGATTGGATCGGCCAATCGGATTGAACTAGATTTAATTAATTTATTGATAGTGTAGTGTTAGGTTAATTGTAGGTAATTGTAGGTAGTTTATTTAATTATTTTATTGATAGGGTAGTGTTAGGTTTAATTATAACTTAGGTTAGGATTTATTTTACAGGTAAATTTGTTATTATTTTAACTAGGTAACTATTAAATAGTTCTTAACTATTTAATAGCTATTTTACCTGGTTAAAATAATAACAAAGTTGCCTGTAAAATAAATATTAATCCTAAAATAGCTATAATATAATTATAATTTATATTGTAGCTATATTATGATTTATTTTACAGGTAAGTATTTAGCTTTAAATAGGAATAATTTATTTAATAAGAGTTAATTTATTTCGTTAGATAAAAATTATATTTAACTTAGGGGGGGTGTTAGTGTTAGGGTTAGACTTAGCTTTAGGGGTTAATACATTTATTAGAATAGCGGTGAGCTCCGGTCGGCAGATTAGGGGTTAATAATTGAAGTTAGGTGTCGGCGATGTTAGGGAGGGCAGATTAGGGGTTAATACTATTTATGATAGGGTTAGTGAGGCGGATTAGGGGTTAATACATTTATTATAGTAGCGCTCAGGTCCGCTCGGCAGATTAGGGGTTAATAAGTGTAGGCAGGTGTCGGCGACGTTGAGGGGGGCAGATTAGGGGTTAATAAATATAATATAGGGGTCGGCGGGGTTAGGGGCAGCAGATTAGGGGTACATAAGTATAACGTAGGTGGCGGTCGGCAGATTAGGGGTTAAAAATTTTAATCGAGTGGCGGCGGTGTGGGGGGACCTCGGTTTAGGGGTACATAGGTAGTTTATGGGTGTTAGTGTACTTTAGGGTACAGTAGTTAAGAGCTTTATAAACCGGCGTTAGCCAGAAAGCTCTTAACTCCTGCTATTTTCAGGCGGCTGGAATCTTGTCGTTAGAGCTCTAACGCTCACTTCAGAAACGACTCTAAATACCAGCGTTAGAAAGATCCCATTGAAAATATAGGCTACGCAAATGGCGTAGGGGGATCTGCGGTATGGAAAAGTCGCGGCTGAAAAGTGAGCGTTAGACCCTTTAATCACTGACTCCAAATACCAGCGGGCGCCCAAAACCAGCGTTAGGAGCCTCTAACGCTGGTTTTGACGGCTACCGCCGAACTCCAAATCTAGGCCTAAATATCTATAAGGTGTTCTAAAGTCCTCTTTATCAAAAATCTTTTGGTTTTTCCTACGTATTGAATATTGCAACCCCTACAGATGAGAAGGTATATGACATGGCTAGAATTGCATTTTAACCTATGTCTAATCTCATACACCTAGAATACAAGTTTTGCGCTATAGAGGATATTTAATGAACGCAACGTTATTTCACCCTCCATAACGCTGGCATTACAAGTTTTAGAAAAGCCGGCTTGTACGTGCGATATGGTTGCAATGAGCTCCATACCGCACAAAATACAAGCGCTGCTTTGACGTGCTCGTGCACGCTTTCCCCATAGACATCAATGGGGAGAGAGTGTCATAAAAAAAAACTAATACCTGCGATCGCGGAATGAAAAGCTCCGTAACGCAGCCCCATTGATGTCTATGGGGAAAAAAAGTTAAGTTTAAACCTAACACCCTAAAATAAACCCCAAGTCTAAACACCCCTAATACGCTGCCCCTGACATAGCTGACACCTACATAATGTTATTAACCCCTAATCTGCCGCTCCTGATATTGCTGCCACCGAAATAAATCTATTAAACCCTAATCTGCCGCTCCCGATATTGCCGCCACTATACTAAAGTTATTAACCCCTATTCCCCCACACCCCAACATTGCCCACACTATAATAAAGATATTAAACCCTATTCTGCTGCTCCCTGACATCGCCACCACTAAATAAAGCTATTAACCCCTAAACCTCTGGCCTCCCACATCACTACCACTAAATAAACCTATTAACCCCTAAACCACCAGCCCCTCACATTGCAACAACCTAAATTAAACTATTAACCCCTAAACCTAAACGTAACCCTAACACTAAACCTAACACCCCTTAACTTCAACATAATTAAAATACAGCTAAATTAAAGTTACAATTATTATTTAAATAATACCTATTTAAAACTAAATACATACTTAACTGGGAAATAAAACCTAAACTAGCTACAATATAACTAATAGTTATATTGTAGCTAGCTCAGGTTTTATTTTTATTTCACAGGTAAGTTTGTATTTATTATAGCTAGGTAGACTAGTTAAAATAAATACAAACTTACCTGTGAAATAAAACCTAAGCTGCCTTACACTAAAACCTACCTTTACAAAAAATAAAAAAAACTACCATTACAAAAAGAAAAATGTATGCTACCTGATAAATGTATTTCTTTTTTGACACGATGAGTCCACAGATCATCTTAATTACTGTTGGGTATATCACTCCTGCCCAGCAGGAGGCGGCAAAGAGCACCACAGCGAAGCTGTTAAAAATCTCCTCCCTTCCCTCCCACCCAAGTCATTCGACCGAAGTAAAGGAGAGAGAGGAAAAAACAAGGTGCAGAGGTGTCTGAAAGTTTATAATAACCAACAACCTGTCTTTTCAAAAACAGGACGGGCAGTGGACTCATCGTGTCAAAAAAGAAATAAATTTATCAGGTAAGCATAAATTTTCTTTTCTTTTTAATGACACGATGAGTCCACGGATCATCTTAATTACTGTTGGGAATCAATACCCAAGCTAGAGTACACAGATGATAAGGGAGGGCCAAGACAGGAAACCTAAACGGAAGGCACCACTGCTTGACAAACCTTTCCCCAAAAGAGGCCTCAGTCGAGGCAAAAGAATCAAATTTAAAATCTGAAAAGGGAGAAGAAAGGACCAGGTGCGGACTTGCAAATCTGCTCCATAAGGCTTCAAATTGAATGCCCATGAAGAGGGAACAACCCTCGTAGATAAGGCCGTAACTCCCTCAGGAGACTGCTGACCAACAATCGCATAAGCAAAGCAAATGATACTCTTCAGCCATAAAGTAAAAGAAGTAGCCTTAGCCTTCTGTCTCTTTCCGTTAAACAGGAGACTGACAGTATCCCTAGTTGTACCACATCCAGATTGAGTAGAAGCCGTTCCTCATAAAAGGAAGGATTAGGATACAAGTAAAGAACAACCATCTCCTGATTAGTGTTCCCATCTGAACCACTTTAGGGAGAAACCCTAAATTAGAACGTAAATCCACCTTATCCGAATGAACATAAGGAGAGGAGACTCATACTGTAAAGCCGAGAGCTCTGACACTCTACAAACAGAGAAAATATCTAAGGAATGCAGCGGCTCAAACGGAGCCCTCTGAAGAACCTTAGGAACTAGATTAAGATTCCAAAGCTGAGTAACTGATTTGAACACAGGCCTGATCCTGGCCAAGGCCTGATCAAAAGAATGTACTTCTGGGATGTCCGCCAGACGAACATGTAACAAAAATAGACAAGGCAGCTATTTGGAGAAAATTCTAGGAATCCGAACCCTACTCCATTTAAGAGTATCCCTTGGATTCACACCAGTATAAATATTTACGCCATGTCATATAGGTAAAATGTTTCCTAGACACAGGCTTACAAGCCTGATTCATGGTCTCAATGACCAATTCCTAATCCATACTTGGATAAAATAAAGCTTCCATCTTCCAGTAGTCAGCTTCAGAGAAACTATTTTTGGATAAAAGAATGGTCCTTGAAGTAGAAGGCCCTTCCTCCATGGAGACTCCCAGGTGGAATATGAGACATGTCCACTAGGACTGCATACCAATCCTGCGGGCCACGCCAGTGAAATGAGGATCACCAACGCCCTATCCTGCCTAGTTCAAGCCAAGACTCCAGGAGAAAAACCAAACAGAGGAATTAAGTATGCAAGACTGAAATTCCAAGGTAACGCCAAAGTGTCTATTAGAACAGCCTGAGGTATCTTGGACCTCAGCCCGTACCTCAAAAGCTTGAGATTCTGTCAAGAAGCCATGAGATGCAATTGCAACTGACCCCATTGAGAATCAGGCTGGAAAAACACTCCCGGCTGGAGTTCCCAATCCCCTGGGTAAAAAGTCTGCCTACTTACGAAGACCGCCTCTCAGAAGTCCCTTGAGGTAAGATCTAACTTAAACCTAATAAACCCAGCCAAAGCTAACTGAGGCCAGGCTAGGATAGGATTGAAGATTACTCTCAATTTCAAAACGTTTATGGGAAGAACAGAGTCCACCCGAGTCCATGTTCCCTGCTCTTAGAGGGCCCCAAACAGTTCCCCAGCCCAAAAGGCTGGCTCTGTTGTCATATTCACCCAGAAGAACTGCGAAAGCAGTTTCCCTGGGAGAAAAGATCCTGAGAAAACCACCAAAGTATTGTTAACTGTTGAGAACAGAGGAGGAAACGGGCAACTGGAAGTATGTCCATTGCCCCTACCATCAGCCCAATTACTTCCATGCACTGAGTCACTGATGGGACTGAAGTGCTAGGCAAGAATTGAAAATCCTTGAATTCCTGACTACTGTCAGCTTTGTTGATGAGGAGACTAATATAGCACTCCAAGAAAACTACCCTTGTAGTTGGAACTTTACCAAATTCACCTTCCATCCGGGAGACCGCAGAAAAAATCGAGCGTAATCATGCTTGTTGAAAGGAAGCGCCTGAACCAGAATGTCATCCAGAGAATGTGCCACTACAATGCTCCGCAATCGGAGCACCACCAGCAGTGATCCCGGAACCCTTGAGAAAATTCTGAGAACTGTGACCAGGCCGGAAAGAGTCACGAGTTGGAATGTTTGTCTGGAAAGGCAAACCTTAGAAATTTGAGGTAGTCCTTGTGGATGGGAACATGCAAGTATGCATCCTTCAAATCCCCC
The DNA here is from genome assembly GCF_027579735.1 of Bombina bombina. Classification (NCBI taxonomy): domain Eukaryota; kingdom Metazoa; phylum Chordata; class Amphibia; order Anura; family Bombinatoridae; genus Bombina; species Bombina bombina. The sequence goes on along the minus strand of NC_069501.1, from coordinate 1,199,231,268 downwards.
ATGGTCATAATTGACCCTCTTTGACCAAAGGAAGAATGGAACGATAGTTTCCATCTTGAAATACGTCACTCTGAGAACCCTGTGTGGATTCTAAAATAGGTCTGAAGGTTCCCTCCTTCTTGGGAACCACGAACAGAGAGGAATAGCGTCCCAGACCTCATTCCTGCATTGGACCAGGAACTATCACTCCCAGGTCGGAGAGGAACAGTACACAGCGTAAAAGTGCCTCTCTTTTTGTCTGGTTTGCCAATAATCTTGAAAGAAGAAACTTGCCCCTGGGAGGAAAGTCTTGAACTCTAATAATTTGTATCCCTCGAACACAATGTACATCCCCTAGGGATCATGATCACAAACCCAAGCTTGATCGAAGAAGGAAAACTGCCCTCTTACGGATTGGGTGCACGTCCTTCATGCTGTCTTTGATTCAACAGCAGGCTTCTTGGACTGATTCCCCCTATTCTAAGACTGATTGGATCTTCCAGGAAGGCCTAGACTGCTCCAGCTTGGGAGAAGGAGTGGAAGGATTTTCCTAGAAATCTCGAAAGGAACGAAATTATCTCTGATGTCCTTTTCGCTTATTTCTCTTATCCTGTAGATGAAACATCTGCAGACCAAGATTTTAACCATAGTGCTCAGCGGGCCAATATGGCAAAGCTTGAATCACAGCTCCCAGCTTAATAATCCTCTGTATTAAAGAAGTTTATAAACCTAAGGGCCTTTATCCTATCCCTACGAGAGGGGTGTCTGTCAGAGAGAAACAGACAACACATCTTAAACCAGTACGCCGCCGCACTGGTGACAGTAGCCATACCAACCGCAGGTTGTCAAAGTAAACCCTCTAACTTCTGTACAAAGGGTCCTTCTCCTGCATAGGGTCCTTAAGGAACTACTATCCTCTATGGGAATAGTATCTCCCTTGGCTAGCGAGGAAATTTTCCTCCACCCTGAGTATAGTCTGCCAAGACTCCTTGATAGAGTCTGCTATCGAAAACATCCTTTTAAATATAGGGGAGGAGAAAAAGAAGGGATACCCGGCTTCTCCTATTCCTGAGCAAATATCTCTATAGTCCTATCTGGTATAGGAAATACTTCCACCATGAAGGGCACGTCACAATATTAGTATAACCTACTGGACTCTCTGGGATAGACTACGCCGGTAGAGTCGGAGTCACCCAGGGTAGCTAAAACCTCCTCATGTAACAAATAGAGGTATTCAAGCTAAAACTGAAAGAAAACAACCTCAGGATCAGATAAAGGTCTTACCCCATCTGAGTCTGAGAATTCCCCCTCAGATACTACCAAAGTATCTTCCTCTTTCAGATTACAGGAAAGAAACATTCGGAATAGCTACTCCTGAATCAATCACACTATCACTGATTGAAAATAAGTCCTCTTGCACTTTTCCCTACAGCGTGGGCAAAACAGACAATGCATGAAATGCAAGGTAACTCCAGGTGGAGTGTGAGAGGAAGCTCAGGGCACTGTATGTGGGCTATAAATTTTTAGGACACTATAGGAGAAATTTGTGGCATATCTTGACCATTGCCAATAGACTCCTAAACAGCATGTGTCTTAGAAGGAGTAGGTTCAGAAAAAGTCTATTTTTATAAATTAATGTTCTCTCAATAGATGAGGAACAGAAAAGAATTGGTAGTACCATATTGGCATCAAGTCTAAAAATAAGAGACACCTAGCAGGGCCTCTTGGTCCATCCTGAGTCACAAAGGATGAGTTAAACAAACAAACAGCTTACATTTTTAAATAAAAATGAACACATAAAAAACTTTTAAATTTTAAAAGGTAACTTTTTGTTTTTGTGTGCAGAAGAAAGCTAAATTAGTATGCAATTACTACAGAACCCATCTACACCTCAGCTAAACCTTGCTGAGGTGCCCATCTGCCCTTCTGATACTCAAACTTTATTTTCAAAACGTAACTTAAAAATTAGAAACGTTACTGTCTTCATTTTGATTATAAAAAGGTCCGGAAGCCAGCTGTAGCGCTGTCCGATCCCACTGATGTGTAAACACTAAGTACTGTGCTTGTAGCTAAACAGTGACTCTTCCTTCTGTTTCCGAAATCGGAATTGAGGTAGAAGAGTGTGCAGCCCAAATTGGCACCACACGTGGTGTCACATATCGTGGGCATTACAACATTCATTCTCCCGGTCACCATTATTATTTGTTTTACATATAAGCCACCGGGAGCTAACTGAACCTTCTGTCAAGCCTGGGGGCAAATTGGGCTACTGCTTGCTAGACAGCAACTTAGCCCATATATGTGACAAAAGCATTACCTCCTACTGAGTATTTTCCCCTCAGCCCTAGTGATAAAAGCCCACAGGGATAAAAACCACCTAACTAGTTTCTTCAGCCCCAGTGCCTGCTTACAACGTGCTGTCACATAAATCCTCTCCTTTTATATAGAGGAGTTATGTCCCAGGTAAATAAATTAAATCCCCCACTTCCTCTGAGATCCTTTTCTCAGACCCAGAATAAAAAAGTCAGCAATTACCTTTAAAATCTGCCCTACAGCAAGGCAACCCATCAGGTTTGAGAGGTCCTCTCCCTCACATAGCCCTGTGGAGAAAAGATAAAGCCTGAGTAATCTTACTTAGGCTATCAGAATTAGGGCAGCATAAATATATGGGAGGTGCAGTGAGAATTATGTCCCACAAGTTCCCATTGCTCTAAAGCCACCACTGCTCTACTGAAGAGACTGATATGGACTCTGTCTACACCCCAGGACAAAGCACGACAATCTTGCACTACTTAAAAAATATTAAACTATTGATTGAAGAATCTTTAACTTGCATCTACTTTACCACCTCCTTGCTCTTAACGTATGCAAAGAGAATGACTAGGGTGGGAGGGAAGGGAGGAGATATTTAACAGCTTTGCTGTGGTGCTCTTTGCCACCTCCTGCTGGGCAGGAGTGATATTCCCAACAGTAATTAAGATGATCCGTGGACTCTTCGTGTCATTAAAGAGAAATATAAAAAACACTTAAATTACAAAAAAAAAAAAACTACCATTATGAAAAATAACAAATTAAATTATCCAAAACAATACAAAATATTCCTATTCTAATATCCTGTTTTTTTTTTAAAAATCTCTGAGTAGCTACTGTTGGTTACATAAATCTAAAAGACAACTAAACCCACAGATGCCGTGTATAATATTAGAGACATACAACACATGGGGCCTACTTATCAAGCCGTCAACTGTGCTGCATTCGACGGCACCAATACGCTCGCCTAACATCGCTTAACATCGCGGCCGCGGACCTGAATACGCTCTCCTTATTTATCAAAAAAGCTGTCAAAAAGCCGTGCACCAAGTATTGGGCGATGAGCAGCGGACTGTTGTTAACTAACAGTCATCATTCTCACTGCTAATCGGCTTTTTCCCAGCTTTATTTATACCCTGTCACTAAACACCGCCACTATACTAAAATGTTTAACCCCTATCCCGCCGCTCCCGGAGCCCACCGCAACTCTAATAAAGTTATTAACCCCTACCCCGCCGCACCTGGAGCCAACTGCAACTATAATAAAGTTATTAACCCCCATCCCTCCGCTCCCGGAGCCCACCGCAACTCTAATAAAGTTATTAACCCCTATGCCGCGGCTCCCGGAGCCCACCGCAACAAAATAAATATATTAACCCCTAAACCCCTGGCCTCCCACATCACTACCACTTACTAAAACTAGTAACCCCTAAACCGCCAGCCCCCACATCGCCATAAACTAAATTAAGCTATTAACCCCTAAACCTAACAACCCGCTAACTTTACATTAAAATTACCTTATCCCTATCTTATAATAAATTTAAACTTACCTGTAGAATTAAAATATACTATATTAAACTATTAATTTACCTACCCTAACTATTATACTAAAATTACATTAAACTATATTAAACTATTAATTAACCTACCCTAGCTATTATCCTAAAATTACATTAAACTATATTAAACTACTAATTAATCTACCCTAACTGTTATACTAAAATTACATTAAACTACAAATTAAATTAACTATATTACATATTTAAAAACCTAACCCTACTGAAATTATTTAAAAATTATTTAAATCTATTAAAAATTACTAAGTTACAAAATAAAAAAACACTAAGTTACACAAAATAAAAAATAAATGATCAAATATTTAAACTAATTACACCTAATCTAATAGCCCTATGAAAATAAAAAAGCCCCCCAAAAAAAAAAACCCTAGCCTACAATAAACTACCAATGGCCCTTAAAAGGGCAGTTTGCGGGGCATTGCCTCAAAGAAATCAGCCCTTTTACCTGTAAATAAAAATACAAATACCCCCCAACAGTAAAACCCACCACCCACACAACCAAACCCCCAAATAAAATTCTATCTTAAAAACCTAAGCTCCCCATTGCCCTGAAAAGGGCATTTGGATGGGCATTGCCCTTAAAAGGACATTTACGATTGAGCTTGCATTCTATTGGCTATTCCAATCAGTTTTAGAATATGTAATATAGTTAATTTAATTTGTAGTTTAATGTAATTTTAGTATAATAGTTAGGGTAGGTTAATTAATAGTTTAATATAGTTTAATGTAATTTTAGTATAACAGTTAGGGTAGGTTAATTAATAGTTTAATATAGTGTAATGTAATTTTAGTATAATAGTTAGGGTAGGTTAATTAATAGTTTAATATAGTTAAATTTAATTCTAAAGGTAAGTTCAAATTTATTATAAGATAGGGATGAGGTAATTTTAATGTAAAGTTAGCGGGTTGTTAGGTTTAGGGGTTAATAGCTTAATTAAGTTTATGGCGATGTGGGGGGCTGGCGATTTAGGGGTTAATAGGTTTAGTAAGTGGTAGTGATGTGGGAGGCCAGGGGTTTAGGGGTTAATATATTTATTTAGTTGCAGTGGGCTCCGGGAGAGGCGGGATAGGTGTTAATATATTTATTTAGGTGGCGGTGGGGTCCGGGAGCGGCGGAATAGGGGTTAATAACATTATGTTGGGCGATATCGGGCGGCTGATTAGGGGTGTTTAGACTCAGGGCTTATGTTAGGGTGTTAGGTGTAAACGTTACTTTTATTCTACCATAGAAATCAATGGGATATCGGGTAGCAGCTAACATAAGCATTGTGCGAGGTAGTGGGTGATGATAGTGCGCTTAGTGTAGGGTATTAAACACCTTAACTTAATAGCAGATCCTTGAGACTACATAAGTGAAAGGTTAAACAAGTGTGAGAGAGAAAGTAAGGGCGCTAAAAAAGCTAAAAATACCACTTAAAGCTGACAGATAAATGTATAATAACCAGGGACTTTAATAGAATATTTGTGTATTTAATATACCATAAAAAATGACAAGAACATAAACTTAAATGGGACGTCTCCCAAAAATTTGCATAATAAAATGATACAACATAAACATATTTTAGCATAAAAATGTAGATAATCTTGGATCTAAAACTGGATTTTAGTAAAACGGTGGATACTATGTATAAATCAAAGTTTATTCCTTAGGACCTTGCCGTTTGCGAGATACAGTGTCTCTATCTAGAGTCAGATGTTAGATATACAGGTAATCTTGATTGCTGATCTATGTAATATTCCCACAATAGAAAATCTTTACTTCATCTGTGATTTAGTAAGTTAGAAACGTCTATATCTTATCTCAAATACTTGGCGATAACTTTACCAGTGGCCGGTCTCTGTCAGGCAACTCCGTGTGTGCTCCACGAGAATCCGGCGTCTGACGTCACGGTTTCCACCTCGAGGGCTCGCCTCTATTCAGCCAATTGGAACCTCCGTGGGTCCTTGTCTGTGAATTTGCTGTTGTCCGGTCCGATTCGTAGTAGTTGGATTATAGTTGGAGATTGCTCTTAGTGCTGTGCACGCAACCTCTTTTTCAGCTATCCGCCAGGGGATAAAAAATGAAGTAACAACCCGGGTTGATAATTCTTCTATGTGATGGTAGTTGATTCTCAGATTATGGTATGTGGTACTAGTTTATCTACGCATTTCACTCCTTTCAGAGCTTTATCAAGAATGACTAGCCCACATTATCCTCCTCCTTTTCAAGGAGTCTCTGTGTTCTTATTGGTCAAAGCTTTATTTAAGTTAAAAGTGGAATTTTTCTGACATCTAACTCTTTGTTCTTTCTTATATCCTTAGTGGAAGATTCACTGTATCTTTTAGGTCCTTTTCTCAAAAGAAAGATTGACATTTCTTATTATCCATTCATTTGTAGTAACAAATCATATTTAACAGTATCCTTCAACCGTTATGTTATAATTTATAATTATATATTTAGTGAAATACCAGCAAAGATGTATTCTTTAGTAATATAACTTTAGTCTAAAATAAAAGGGGATACATCTCATTCAGAATTTAAGCCTCTAGGGTTCAGAGTATCATATTTGAAGATTAATTCAGCCTCCTTGATTAGCAGTTTTTTTTCAATGTTTCCCCCTCTCCAATGTTTTTTTATAGTCTTAATTCCCCAGTATGTTAGGTCCTTTGTTCTCCCTTTGTGAACTGTTTTAAAATGTTTATATAAATAAGTGTCCTCCAACCCTTTTTCTATGCTCCTTAGGTGTTCCCTAATTCTATCCCTTATTGTTCTTTTAGTTTCTCCGATATAAAACAAATTACACGTGCATTTTAAAACATATATGGCACAGGTTTGTGTACACCTAATTAGTTCCTTTATTTGAAAAATGTCTTGAGAATTATTAAACTTAATTTCTTTAGTTTTTTTACTGTGGCCACAAGCCTTGCAAGAATAGCAAGGAAAACCCCCCACTGGTTTTATACCAAATAGATTTTTTTGTATTGTCAGCTTTTTATTGCTTTTTTGTCTTTTGAGCTCACTTAGTGCTAATATCGATTTTAAGTTTGTAGCTTTTTTAAAAATAAAGGTGGGATTGCTTGGAATTTTTTCTCCTAGGATGTTATCCTCTTTTAGGATGTGCCAGTGCCTTTTTATAATTCTCTTAACCAGGTTGTAATCTACATTATACTCTGTAATGAAGGGTACTTTAATCTGTTCATCATCAGTATCTTTAGTTTTCACTTTATATGTCAACAAGGTCTTCCTCTCAGTGTTTGTGACCCTTTGTATGGCTTTTCTTGTGTGTTCTTTATCATAGCCTCTAGAATTAAATCTTTCTTCTAGAATCTCAACCTGTTGTTCAAAATCAATTAGTCTTGAGCAGTTTTTCCTAATTCTTAGGCACTGTCCAACAGGGATATTCTCTTTCCAAGTATTCAAATGGCAGCTCTCAGCATGAATATATGTGTTACAGTCTACCTTTTTGAAGTGTGTTTTAGTTTCAATAGTATTGTTAATAGTCATTATCTCTAAATCCAGAAATGTTATAGCAGTTTTACTGTAATTATGAGTAAAGGTTAGACCATAGGTGTTGTTATTCATTTCTTCAAGGAGGGTTAGAAGTCCCAATTTCGGTCCTTTCCATACAAGCAGAAGGTCATCTATATACCTTTTATAGAGTACAAGGTTAGCACCATAGCCACTTTCGCCAAAAAAATTTGGTCTCCCAAGCTCCCATAAATAAATTAGCGTAGCTAGGTGCAAACCTTGTACCCATAGCTGTACCCTCCGCTTGTATATAGAAAGTATCATTAAAAGAAAAGTAATTATTTTCCAGAATAAATTTTATAATTTTTAATATAAAGTTTTTTTGTATTTCCTTCATGTCACTATCCTGTGTTAAAAAGGTGTCTATTGGTTTGATACCCTTAGTGTGGTTAATAACGGTATATAGTGATGTCACAAGTCACAAGTCACAAGGAACATATCATCTTCCCATTTTAGAGAGTTTAGTATATTTAAAACTTGTGTGGAATCTCTAAGGTATGAGTCTAATTTTTGGACGTATTTCTGGAGGTAGCCATCTATATACTTAGACAAATTAGCTGATAGGGAATAAATCCCTGAAATTATGGGCCTCCCCGGTGGGTTATTTAGACATTTGTGGATTTTCGGGAGGAAATAAAAAATGGGGATTCTTGGATGTTTTTTACCTTCTAATAAGATTTTATCTAGTGTCTGTGTAAACTTTGTAGTTGGATCATAATCTAATTTTCTGTAGGTTTTTTTTATCATTAAGTAATCTGTGTGCTTCTTTTAGATAGTTTTGTGTGTCCATAAGGACAATCCCTCCGCCCTTATCAGCTGATTTAATGGTCAGCTCAGTGTTACTTTTCAGATTGTCCAGTATAGTTTTTTCTTTTTTAGTCATATTATACTTTCTTAATTTGGGTGGGTTGCCCAAATTAACCCAAATTAAGAAAGTATAATATGACTAAAAAAGAAAAAACTATACTGGACAATCTGAAAAGTAACACTGAGCTGACCATTAAATCAGCTGATAAGGGCGGAGGGATTGTCCTTATGGACACACAAAACTATCTAAAAGAAGCACACAGATTACTTAATGATAAAAAAAACTACAGAAAATTAGATTTTGATCCAACTACACAGACACTAGATAAAATCTTATTAGAAGGTAAAAAATTGCAGGTACTCAAAGAAAAAGAATTTCAGTTTTTAACCCCAAAACATCCAAGAATCCCCATTTTTTATTTCCTCCCGAAAATCCACAAATGTCTAAATAACCCACCGGGGAGGCCCATAATTTCAGGGATTGATTCCCTATCAACTAATTTGTCTAAGTATATAGATGGCTACCTCCAGAAATACGTCCAAAAATTAGACTCATACCTTAGAGATTCCACGCAAGTTTTAAATATACTAAACTCTCTAAAATGGGAAGATGATATGTTCCTTGTGACTTGTGACGTGACGTCACTATATACCGTTATTGACCACACTAAGGGTATCAAAGCAATAGACACCTTTTTAACACAGGATAGTGACATGAAGGAAATACAAAAAAACTTTATATTAAAAATTATAAAATTTATTCTGGAAAATAATTACTTTTCTTTTAATGATACTTTCTATATACAAGCGGAGGGTACAGCTATGGGTACAAGGTTTGCACCTAGCTATGCTAATTTATTTATGGGAGCTTGGGAGACCAAATTTTTTGGCGAAAGTGGCTATGGTGCAAACCTTGTACTCTATAAAAGGTATATAGATGACCTTCTGCTTGTATGGAAAGGACCGAAATTGGGACTTCTAACCCTCCTTGAAGAAATGAATAACAACACCTATGGTCTAACCTTTACTCATAATTACAGTAAAACTGCTATAACATTTCTGGATTTAGAGATAATGACTATTAACAATACTATTGAAACTAAAACACACTTCAAAAAGGTAGACTGTAACACATATATTCATGCTGAGAGCTTCCATTTGAATACTTGGAAAGAGAATATCCCTGTTGGACAGTGCCTAAGAATTAGGAAAAACTGCTCAAGACTAATTGATTTTGAACAACAGGTTGAGATTCTAGAAGAAAGATTTAATATAATTCTACAGGCTATGATAAAGAACACACAAGAAAAGCCATACAAAGGGCCACAAACACTGAGAGGAAGACCTTGTTGACATATAAAGTGAAAACTAAAGATACTGATGATGAACAGATTAAAGTACCCTTCATTACAGAGTATAATGTAGATTACAACCTACAAGAGAATTATAAAAAGGCACTGGCGCATCCTAAAAGAGGATAACATCCTAGGAGAAAAAATTCCAAGCAATCCCACCTTTATTTTTAAAAAAGCTACAAACTTAAAATCGATATTAGCACCAAGTGAGCTCAAAAGACAAAAAAGCAATAAAAAGCTGACAATACAAAAAAAATCTATTTGGTATAAAACCAGTGGGTTTCTTTCCTTGCTATTCTTGCAAGGCTTGTGGCCACAGTAAAAAAACTAAAGAAATTAAGTTTAATAATTCTCAAGACATTTTTCAAATAAAGGAACTAATTAGGTGTACACAAACCTGTGCCATATATGTTTTAAAATGCACGTGTAATTTGTTTTATATCGGAGAAACTAAAAGAACAATAAGGGATAGAATTAGGGAACACCTAAGGAGCATAGAAAAAGGGTTGGAGGACACTTATGTATATAAACATTTTAAAACAGTTCACAAAGGGAGAACAAAGGACCTAACATACTGGGGAATTAAGACTATAAAAAAACATTGGAGAGGGGGAAACATTGAAAAAAAACTGCTAATCAAGGAGGCTGAATTAATCTTCAAATATGATACTCTGAACCCTAGAGGCTTAAATTCTGAATTAGATGTATCCCCTTTTATTTTAGACTAAAGTTATATTACTAAAGAATACATCTTTGCTGGTATTTCACTAAATATATAATTATAAATTATAACATAACGGTTGAAGGATACTGTTAAATATGATTTGTTACTACAAATGAATGGATAATAAGAAATGTCAATCTTTCTTTTGAGAAAAGGACCTAAAAGATACAGTGAATCTTCCACTAAGGATATAAGAAAGAACAAAGAGTTAGATGTCAGAAAAATTCCACCTTTTAATTAAATAAAGCTTTGACCAATAAGAACACAGAGACTCCTTGAAAAGGAGGAGGATAATGTGGGCTAGTCATTCTTGATAAAGCTCTGAAAGGAGTGAAACGCGTAGATAAACTAGTACCACATACCATAATCTGAGAATCAACTACCATCACATAGAAGAATTATCAACCCGGGTTGTTACTTCATTTTTTATCCCCTGGCGGATAGCTGAAAAAGAGGTTGCGTGCACAGCACTAAGAGCAATCTCCAACTATAATCCAACTACTACGAATCGGACCGGACAACAGCAGATTCACAGACAGGGACCCATGGAGGTTCCAATTGGCTGAATAGAGGCGAGCCCTCGAGGTGGAAACCGTGACGTCAGACGCCGGATTCTCGTGGAGCACACACGGAGTTGCCTGACAGAGACCGGCCACTGGTAAAGTTATCGCCAAGTATTTGAGATAAGATATAGACGTTTCTAACTTACTAAATCACAGATGAAGTAAAGATTTTCTATTGTGGGAATATTACATAGATCAGCAATCAAGATTACCTGTATATCTGACATCTGACTCTAGATAGAGACACTGTATCTCGCAAACGGCAAGGTCCTAAGGAATAAACTTTGATTTATACATAGTATCCACCGTTTTACTAAAATCCAGTTTTAGATCCAAGATTATATACATTTTTATGCTAAAATATTTTTATGTTGTATCATTTTATTATGCAAATTTTTGGGAGACGTCCCATTTAAGTTTATGTTCTTGTCATTTTTTATGGTATATTAAATACACAAATATTCTATTAAAGTCCCTGGTTATTATACATTTATCTGTCAGCTTTAAGTGGTATTTTTAGCTTTTTTAGCGCCCTTACTTTCTCTCTCACACTTGTTTAACATAAGCATTGGCTTCTTTCTGACTCCCATTGATTCCTATGGCATCCACGGCCTCCAGGGCAGCGGATTGAAACCAGGTACGCTGGGCCGGAATAGTGGCGAGCGTACCTGTTAGAAAGTTGATAACTTGCCAAAGTAGTCTGATAGTGCCGAATTTGTATTCGAAACATCTGTAATGACGTAAACATCAATCTGTGTCGGATTGAGACCGGCGGAACGTATTTTACCTCATAGGATTTCAACTTTTGCCGGTCTGTAGGCTTTGATAAATAAGGCGAATTCCAGCGTATTTGCGGTTGACGGCTTGATAAATAGGCCTCATGGGATAAACTACTGAAAGATAAAAAAAGAATTGTCTAGCATACCCTCACATCGTTCACCCCTTATCTCTAACATGGATCTACCACTAACACAAAAAGCACATAACACAACACTAATCAACATCCACACAGTTATACCAGTCTATGTAATTTTTGAAAATGGGACATTACTCTCAACATCTGAAATAATAGAAACATTTCCAATTATAACACAATATTGGTACACATACTTCTAAATATCACATTTCATTCACAGCAACCCGTACAGACAGAAATTAATTAGACCACTGTCACCTTTCAAGATTTTATGTCACTCTCCTGGCCCTCAAAAAGAAGTCTTTCTATATCTTATAGAATATTGGTGTCCCTACATTCCAAAGCCCCACCAAAATATACCAAAGTTTGGGAAAGTGAATTAAATACAAAAGTATCACCTAAAGATTGGCAAATAATATTTAGACAGATGGGAAAATCCCCCTCTTCCATGAGCATAACTGAAACTAACATGAAAATATCAACCAGATGGTATCTTTACCCAAGTAGACTTCATAGAATGTTCCCAAACACCAATAAACTTTGTTGGAGAGGCTGTACACAAGAAGGTACACTGACACATATTCAGTGGAGTTGTCCATTAATCATTCCATACTGGAAAGATATTTTAAAAGAAATAGAACACATTATAGGACAATCATTAGACTTAGATCCCTTAGATTTTTTTATTTAATAAACCACCAAAGTTAAAATGTCAGATTAGACTATCATTGTTATACATAATGAATAGCGGTGCCAAACAACTGATTCTCAGGTTATGGAAATCAATCCGAACCCCCACTGTACGAGAATAGAGACAAAATGTATCAAGGCTATTAACATTAGAGAAATATCACTTCCAACAGATTAATCACCTAGACTATTATCATTCAATACAATTTTACTGGGAAGAATATGAGGCAACGTTAATAAACCAATGATGATATAATAATATTAATATTGATAACAACACTATGAATAACAAAGCGCAAATATTACGGGATATGAGGTACTCCTAAATGTGTAATATGTATCAATTATTATTAAGAAATCAGGATATACAACGATGTATTTAGCAAAAACGGAAATATAGCTCAGGCTTTAGAGGAATGCATATTTGAATATATGTCTAGATGTCTGACGACACTGCTACTTCCTAGATGTGTACTTTATATAATGTAGAATATTGTGATTGTTTTCTTTTTTGTTTATATAAATATAATTTCATGATTTTTTCTTTTCTGAATTGTAACACTATATTTTCAATAAAGATATTTGAAATAAAAAAAAAAACATTAAAAAAAACAAAAAAAAACCCAAAATAAAAAACCCTAATCTATAATAAACTACAAGGGCCCTTTAAAGGGGCTTTTGTAGGGCATTGCCCTAAAGAAATCAGCTCTTTTTCTACAAAAGAAAAACATACACCCCCTAACAGTATACAAACTCCCACCCCCCAAACCCACAAAATAAAAATAAAGTAAAACCTAATCTACCCATTGCCCTGAAAAGGGCATTAGTATGGGCATTGCCCTTAAAAGGGCATTCAGCTCTTTTGCTGCCCATTAAAAATAAAAAATGGCTATTCTAAAAACAAAAACCCCACCCCAAAACAAAAAAAAATATTACACAAAATAACAAACGAATTATCAAAAATAATAACAATTATTCCTATTCTAATACCCATTTTAAAAAACCCCACCCCAAAATAAAAGAAACCTAATCTATAATAAACTATAAACAGCCCTTAAAAGTGCCTTTTGTAGGGCATTGCCCTAAAGAAATCAGCTCTTTTTCTAAAAAAAAATACAAAGACCCACTAACATTACAAACCCCCACCCCCCCAACCCACAAAATAAAAATAACTATCTAAAAAAAACGAATCTACCCATTGCCCTGAAAAGGGCATCTGTATGGGCATTGCCCTTAAAAGGGCATTAAAGCGCTTTTTCTTGGCCTCAAAAGGGCATTCAGCTCTTTTAAGAACTGCCCAAACCCTAATCTAAAAAAAAAAAAAAAAAACACCCCAAAAAAACCTTAAAAAAACCTAACACTAACCCCTCTTTAGGTACTCACAGTTGCTGAAGTCCCGATTAAAGGATCTTCATCCTGGTGGCTCCACCTTCATCCATCACGGGACCGGCTTCTTCTTCCTCCCTGCGGAGGTGGAGCGGTCGATGCGCAGCAGCGGAGGTCCAGACAAAGGTCCAAGGCGGAGGTCCTCTTCATGCGAACATCCGCCACACACTGAGGATTGAAATGCAGGGTACCCCTATTATACTGGGGTACCATTGCATTCCTATTGGCTGAAAAAAATAAATTAGCCAATAGGAATTAGTGCTGCTAAAATCCTATTGGCTGTTCAAATCAGCCAATATGATTTAAGCAGCTCTCATTCTATTGGCCTAATTTTATACCAGGGCAGAATTTCCTTAAGGCCACTGGGGTAAAGATATCAGGATTTTGGATATCTATAAGGTGTTCTAAAGTCCTCTTTATCAAAAATCTTTTAGTTTTTCCTATGTATTGAATATTGCACCCCGTACAGGTGAGAAGGTATATGACATTGCTAGAATTGCAAATTTTGTTTGTTATTTTTTGTAATGGTAGGTTTTTTTACTTTTTGTAATTTTAGTGTTTTTTATTTTTTGTAATGGTAGTTTTTTTATTTTTTGTAATGGTAGGTTTTAGTGTAAGGCAGCTTAGGTTTTATTTCACATGTAAGTTTGTATTTATTTTAACTAGGTAGTTAGTAAATAGTAAACTAATAGTAACTATTAGTTATATTGTAGCTATCTTAGGTTTTACTTCACAGGTAAGTATGTATTTAGTTTTAAATAGGTATTATTTAGTTAATAATTGTAACTTTAATTTAGTTCTATTTTAATTATGTTAAAGTTAGGGGGTGTTAGAGTTAGGGTTAGGTTTAGGGTTAGGTTTAGGGGTTAATATAATTTAATTTAGGTTGTTGCGATGTGGGGGCTGGCAGTTTAGGGGTTAATAGGTTTATTTAGTGGTAGTCATGTAGGAGGCCAGAGGTTTAGGTTGTTGCGATGTGGGAGGGCCTTGGTTTAGGGGTTAATAGGTAGTTTATGGGTGTTAGTGTACTTTGTAACTGTTTAGTTATGATTTTTGTGTAACAGTTTTGTAAAACTCATAACTACTGCTCTCAGATGGCGGTACGGAACTTGTCGTTATAGGGTGTAATACAAGCTTTTTAGCTTCATCGCAAAACTTGTAATGGCAGCGCTATGGAAGCCCCATGAAAAAACTTCAGTGCGGGACTGACGTTGCGGTACAACTATATCGACAAGATTCGTAATGGTTGCGTTGCTGTTTTAATGCTGAAATTACCATTTTTGCAGCTTTAAAACATGAACGCACAACTCGTAATCTACCTGATAGCTTTTACTAGTCACACTCAAAGAAAATGTACTTCCTTTTTAAATATAGTTACAAGTCTTTTTGCCCTACACTTGAAAAAGCCATTTTCTGTTGGTAAGCCAAGTTCTAAGATTCTTTTCAGGGTGAAAGGGCGGTGTCACCTTATTCCCTACTGTTAAGTCTGCAAATTAGATATTTTGGAAAAAAAAATAAAGGAAAAGCTATCCATATTTTAAATTAACAGCTGTGGAATTAAATCTACAACATTTACCTGTTGAAACATTATTTAATAAAACCTTTGGTAATCAGTTAATTTCTAAATTGCTATAATAGTATCATCAAATTTTACCTATGCAAAGTATTGAAGTTTTCAGAATGGAAATTATAAAAATGAAAATAATATTTACTTTATTGGCATATAGTATTTAGGTATTAGAATTTCAAGGTGAAAAAATGGTTTTAATTTATAACTGAACAGAAGACAGAAGTGGAAGTGTTATGATTGATTTTTTTTACAACCAATAAAAAACAAAAAAAATCTTCAAAAATAACCATAAATGACCTTTAGAATATGCATCTCTTAAACTACTGAAATAAGATATTTATCACAGACGATAAAAAAATTCAAATATAAAATGCAAAGTGAAGACAAACTGCTGCTTAATAGACCTTGGGAAGTTCTATCAAAGTCAAAATCCTAATTATCTTCCACTTTAAAAATTGTGTTATTGTTCTAGGAGATTACAAAGTCAGTTTTTTTTTTTATTATTTAATCTATTATTGCAAAACATAGCAAAAATAACAGTATACTTATTAACAAGTAAAATGTTTAAAATAAGTCACCCAAGTACATACGTTTGTGCTAAGTTATATTTATATAGATGGTTTAAAGATAATTTTATTAGAAAAAAATCACAATCGATGTAAAAACTAAAACTTACATCAAATACATTTTCGTGTTCTATTTTTTCCAAATTTAAAGGTAACTTGAAAAAGTGTGCGTAAAAAGAGCAGAGGAACTAGTTCCAAATCTCATGCTGAGACAGTAATGTTCTGCATTTCTGAAGAAAATGTGTCACTGCATTTTAAGGACATTTAAAAAGAAAAAAATAGATATTTTCTCCATGGGGGGTATACTCCTAACTTACAAATTTAATCTAACTCTTTATCCTGTTCTTTTTAGAATTTATTTTGAGCTTTTGAAATTTATTAAACATATAATTCAAGCAGTTTTATTTTTTTTAAAATACAGTTAATTTATATTGATTATAATTTAGAGTTTTCAAAACAAATATTTTTTTAAAAAAAGCTAAAAAGTAAGCTTCACTCTTGTCCATCAAAGCAATTGTGTCAAGGGCAGCCATATATGTTTGCCATCTTTGTTCCATGACATTTCCAGGGGCGTGGCTTATGTACAGCCACTCATGTAACCCAATCACTTTAGACACTACACGTACAACAGAGGAATGCACTTTGCAAACACTAAAAAGTAATGCACTCTGAACCAAGTGAAATCTGTCACTATTATATGACGGGCCTTTTGTATGGCGGCTTCTCTTATTCTTTATTCCCTCTCCTACAGCACTGCAAATACATGGTGTGGCTGTACTCTATTATCTCTGTGCATCTCTCCTCAGGATTGCAGACATTTGGTTCAGGTGCACCCATTATATGCTGTCTCTTTTTCATAAACATGATGTGGCTATAAACACACTGCCCTCCAACCTCTCATATAAACATACAACAAGATTACAAGTTGTGCGCTAAACACGGTGCGTAAATAACGCAAAAAATGTAGCGGTATTGTACTCTCCATAGCGCTGCCATTATAAGTTACAAAAAATCCTTTTTTTGTTGTGCAATATGGCGCGATAAGCTCCATACCGCACAAAAGCCAAGGCCTGACTTGACGTGTTCATGCACGTTTTTCCCCATAGACATCAATGGAGAGAAAGTGTTAGAAAAAAAACTAACACCTACGATTGCGGAATTGCGATCGCTATAACGCAATCCCCATTGATGTCCATAGGGACAAAAAAATTATGCAAAAACCTAACACTCTAACATAAACCTCTAGTCTAAATACTCCTAATCCGCCGTCCCCCGCTATCGCGACACAAAATAAAGTTATTAACCCCTAAACATCCAACCCCCCACATCACAACTACTTTATTAAACCTAATAACCCCTAAACAACTGGCCCCCCAAATTGCAAAAACTAAACTAAACCTGTATATAAACAAAATTCATGGATATGATTGCTAGTATTAAATGGGTCACATTTTAATGGGGTTATTTAAGCTTAACTGGAGCTTTTTGTAAGTATTTTAGATTTGTATAGGTTGAACTCGATGGACTTCAGTCTTTTTTCAACCTTATCTACTATGTTACTATGTTACTATTAACCCCTAAATCGCTGGCCCCACACATCGCAACACACTAAATTAAACTAATTTTCCCTAAACCTAACACCCCCTAGCTTTAAATTAAACTTACAATATACTAACTTCCTTCTAATAAATAAAAACTTACCTGTGAAATAAAAAAAAAACTAAGCTTAAACTATAAATTAACCAAACATTACTATTTTAAGAAACTAAAATAAACGAAAAATAATAAACCTAAGTTACAAAATTAAAAAATCCTAATACTACGAAAAAATTAAAAAAATCTAACACTACAAATAAAAACAAACACTAAAATTATGAAAAATAAAAAAATCTAACATTACAAGAAAAAAAAAAACAACTAAAATTTTGAAAAATAATAAAAATCTAAGATTATAAAAAAATAATAAACGAAATTATCCAAAATAATAAAAATTGTTGTGAATAGAAGTAAACTTATTGCATAAAGAGCGTGCATTCCAAAGGGCACAAGAGAATTGCGGTGTACTAATGACGTTTAGAGTAGACATGTGCAATGCTAAAAATTCCGTTTTGTTTCGTTTTCATTAGTTTAGTTAAGTTTAAAAAAAAAATTGTTTCGGCAAATTAGTTATGTTAAGTTAAATATTTTTTTTGGATCCATTCGTTTTTTTGGATCCATTCTTTATTCATATGCATTATTCTATTCTGAAGTTTAGAATAGAATAATGCATATGAATAAAGAATAGTTCTGAAAAAATGATTTAACTTGACATAACTAATATGCCAGCGACACACAAAATAAACCTATTAACCCCTAAACCGCCGTTTCCAAACATCGCCAAAACTAACTAAAACACTAAATAAACCTATTAATCCCTAAACCACCGTTCCCAAACATCGCCAACACTAACTAAACTTATTAACCCCTAAACCGCCCTCCCACATTGCAACAACCTAACGCCTAGATTTAGAGTTTTGCGGCCAAAGGGGTGCGTTAGCTACGCATGTTTTTTCCCCCCGCACCTTTTAAATAACGCTGGTATTGAGAGTTCTCTGAAGGGCTGCGTTAGGCTCCAAAAAGGGAGCGTAGAGGCATATTTACCGCCACTTCAACTCTCAATACCAGCGTTGCTTACGGTAGCGGCTAGCTGGAAAAACGTGCTCGTGCACGATTCCCCCATAGGAAACAATGGGGCAGTTTGGGCTGAAAAAAAACCTAACACCTGCAAAAAAGCAGCGTTAAGCTCCTAACGCAGCCCCATTGTTTCCTATGGGGAAACACTCTCTAAGTCTGCACCTAACACCCTATGATGTACCCCGTGTCTAAACACCCCTAACCTTACACTTATTAACCCCTAATCTGCCGCCCCCGCTATCGCTGACCCCTGCATTATATTATTAACCCCTAATCTTCCGCTCCCTACACCGCCTCAACCTACATTATACCTATGTACCCCTAATCTGCTGCCCCTAACATCGCTGACCCCTATATTATATTTATTAACCCCTAATCTGCCCCCCAACATAGCCGCTACCTTACCTACACTTATTAACCCCTAATCTACCGACTGGACCTCGCCGCCACTATAATAAATGTATTAACTCCTAAACCGCCTCTCTCCCGCCTCAAAAACCCTATAATAAATAGTATTAACCACTAATCTGCCCTCCCTAACATCGTTGACACCTAACTTCAAGTATTAACCCCTAATCTGCTGACCGGACCTCGCCGCTACTCTAATAAATGTATTAACCCCTAAAGCTAATTCTAACCCTAACACCCCCCTAAGTTAAATATAATTTTTATCTAACGAAATAAATTATTTCTCATTAAAAAAAATAATTCTATTTAAAGGAAAGGAAACAATGGGGCTGTGTTAGGATCTTAACGCTGCTTTTTTGCAGGTGTTATTTTTTTTTGCAGCCCAAACTGCCCCATTGTCTCCTATGGGGGAATTGTTCACGAGCACGTTTTTCCAGCTAGCCGCTACCGTAAGCAACGCTGGTATTGAGAGTTGAAGTGGCAGTAAATATGCCTTTACGCTCCCTTTTTGGAGCCTAACGCAGCCCTTCAGAGAACTCTCAATACCAGCGTTGTTTAAAAGGTGCGAGGGGAAAAAAAGGAGCGTTAGCTACGCGGGTCTTTACCAACAAAACTCTAAATCTAGCCGATAGTGAGTTAACTCCAATACATCATATGTAAGAATGTGATGTTGACTTTACATGCCGTATATGTGCTTTTATAGGTCTATATGTATTGCATTAGTATTTTTTATATATTCAACATAATATGAGCATATTAAGTTATCTTATTGACAACACTAGATATTCAATGGAATACACTTTAGAAATATATAGCAAATGTTTGCATGCACTTACGTTTTATTATCTAAGTCATATTAGGGATATATATACTGTATATATGAACTATATGACCTTTTGTGCACATAGGGTCCTAAAACTGCCCAGGGACGGCCTGTCCCTTTAAGTCTGTATACCCATTTATGTTAATGATTTGCAGCAGCCAATTAGATCATTGTATATGTTATTTATATGTTATGCAGATTTACTTAAAGGGACACTGAACCCAAATTTGTTCATTTGTAATTCAGAAAGAGCATGCAATTTTAAGCAACTTTCTAATTTACTCATATTATCAATTTTTCTTCGTTCTCTTGCTATTATTATTTGAAAAGAAGGCATCTAAGCTTTTTTTTGGTTTCAGTACTCTGGACAGCACTTTTTTTTATTGATGGATGAATTTATCCACCAATCAGCAAGGACAACCTAGATTGTTCACCAAAAATGGTCCGGCATCTAAACTTACATTCTTGCATTTCAAATAAAGATACCAAGAGAATGAAGAAAATTTGATAATAGGAGTAAATTCGAAATTTTCATAAAATTTCATGCTCAATCTGAATCACAAAATTAAATTTTTGGCTACAGTGTCCCTTTAAGTATATGTCTATGAGTAAGGCCTGGGGGCCGAAACATTTTTGACACAACTATTTTGACTGCTGTTTTTGAAAATTTTCTATCCATGTTAAAATAAAAGTTGTTTCTTATAAAAACACACCTCAACATAATAGGAGTTTAGAGTGGAGGTCCCAGTATGGAGGAATAAACAAAACTATACTGGGGGTAGTTTTAAGAACTTTATCAAAATGAATTCTAATTCTGACCAAAGGCAGCATGATAAGAAATGTTGGTCCCAAATGGCTTCTATGTCTAGAATAACACGTTAAAATTATTCTAGGGAAGGTTTTTTAGAGCAGAGATGGGAGAAATATTGGTCACCAACACCAAAGTGGAAAAGCTTAGAAGAAAGACCCCTGGACAGGGGAACCCCACAAAAAAGACCTTATGTAAACAGGGCTATAGAGGAAGGGGCAAGACCCGCCAAAAGGCCAAACTGGAGAGACTAAAGAAAGGGATTTTTAATTTATCAAATCAACATCTTAATAATACAGAGATTGGTATTTTGGGGAGGGGATTACATTTTTGTCCTTCTGAAACCATAATATTTTTGATATGTTTGTTGATATTAATAAGTTTGTAAGGAAACTATCTATACAACGTTATTTTGCAGCTAAGAAACTAAGGCAATCTTAACTGATGCCATGGCAGAAAGAGATACCATGATTTTGTATGTTTGGATCCAGAGTATCTATGAGAACATATGTGCAATCATGTGACACATACTGATGTGCATCCAATTTCTAATTTCAACCCTAATGTACCAGCAAATTTGAATTTGGAAGTCTTTAGGAAACTTGTGTTGAATGGTCTGGAAGGGATAAAACATTTAAATTTGGATACCTGAAATCTCAATAAGTTTTAGAGGAAAGCCATATCCATTCTGATGTCAGATACAGATATCATAATAAGACAGGTGGACAAGGGTGTGTGTGTGTGTGTGGGGGGGGGGGGGGGTGTAGTACTACAGAATAAATCTGATTACTTGAAGGAAGCAGTTCGCTTACTCAGACATGATTCATACTATAAAATTTTATCATTTGACCCCACTCTGACATACTTTAGAGATTTGATTAAATTAATAAATAGTGGGTACTCCCAGGGGGTGCTTAACAAGAAAGAAAGGCAATTTTTGATGCCAGAAAAACCTAATGTGGCATACTACTATCATTTGCCGAAAATACATAAGTCTTGTGAACCCCCCTGGGAGACCTATCATCTCAGGAATTGGGTGCTTAACCTATAATTTATCTTGTTATATTGACATTTTCCTCAAGAAAATTATGATAAATCTTGAATCGTACATTAAAGATACTGCGGATCTATTGAGTAAATTGAGGTCACTGCTAATATTGAATTTGAAAAATAGTATTTGGATTAGTTATGATGTTGCAGCTTTATACTCTAATATTCAGCATACTATTGGGCTAAGGGCAGTGCAATATTTTTTAGAATAAGACTTGTACATGTCAGAAAAACAAAGGAATTTTATTTTGGAAGCGATCAATTTCGTGCCTTATAAAAAGGAAAAAGGTTTTCTTTGGCTTGTTTGGGGTTTGTATAAAGACGAGCATCTGATGATGTGTAAATTGCAATATGTATGTTATAAAAACCATCATTGCATGCATAGGATACATTATTGGGTTTGTTATATGCTATGATTTAATATACTATACATTGTTTGCATTGTTCACAATTTTATGTTTATGACCAGGGTTTTTGAGCATATGATGCTGTGTAAATTCTAATATGTATGTATAACAACAATCATTGCGTACATAGTATACATTATTGTAATATTCTGTATAATATATTTTCTCATTTAATATATTATATATATTGTTCACAATTTTATGTATATGGCCAGCATTGTTTACCATACATCACCATGACAGTGAAACCAAAAGGAGGCCTAGAAACACAGGTGGCTTTCATTACCTAATTACCCTATCAGATGGGTTCACATCCTATAAGTAGCAAGTTTATTTTTTATGTATTAGCCTGAGGAAACAGCCACATAACGGCTGAGAAACGTGTCGCTTTTTATAAAGAAAATTGTTTTTATTCTATACTCTTGCTAATGTTATTTGGATATCAGCACCTTGAACCTTGGTTTTGAGAGTTACATCTGCTGGACAGGAGTGCAGCTGGGCGACTGTGAAGTCCCAGTCCATCTATATTGCACCTGGAGGTACTCTACATTTTGTAAGTGTTTTCTTACCTTACAAATTTGCCTTGTTATACTGTAATAAGGCTATGGTGGTCTAGTTTATATTTACAGAATAAGAGTTGGAGATGTTTAAGAACACGTTGGGGAGAACAACTCAGAAATATTAAAAATAACTACAATAAACAGAGTGTGTCTTACCACAGCACATATGCGCATGGGGGTAGAGAGGACACCTATCGCATTATTCCAATTGAATACATCCCCAAATCTATACACTACAATAGATTTAAAAGGTTATGTCAGAGGGAAACCTATTGGATATGGAAATTGAGAACCCTATCGCCTGAGGGACTCGGCAGCTTTTCAATAGGTTCCATATCTAATGTTTTTAAGGGTTTCTGACAATTATGAGCATCTAGGTTCTTAGTCTTTTAGGTTTAAACTTTTTAAGAATAATCGGTGCAGATAAGTGCATAGAATTTGGATAATCCATGACATTGTTGGGGTCTTTATATATACACACAATGGGGTATCTGTATGCCTCCATACGGTTAAGAGACCTTTATATGCATCTTTAGGTATCTTTAGTATTGCATATGTTATAGATGTATGTATGTATAAGAACATAAGCAATTGTGCGATTAGCATTGGGCTACTTTGTATGTTTTTTTCAATTGCATTTGTAATACCTCCTCAAACAGTATCAGCAAAGGTTAATAAGTCGTCAGTTCTCATCGGAGTGAAAGTTCCGCCTCCTGACATCTGATTGGTGAAAGGTTCAGAGTTGGTTTTGCTTCCTTAGCAACTCCGGTGGTTACGCTGACAAATAGTGACGTATGACCATGTGGTACACCTGTCACCGATGTGGTGTTCTGAACGCGGAAGCTGTTTTCTCTGGTAAGATACTCACGATCGGCAGTCCTGTGAATTAGTGACTAGGATAAATGAGCTTCATCTGTATAATATGAGTGTTAGATACAATTTACTTGTGCGAATTGTGATTGATATTCTAATATGAGGTCATGACATCACAGTCGCTTTTTATTGAATTATTTCATGTAATATAGGGGTGATATTTATACAATTGTATGGGTGTTTGGTCAATTGTGTTTTTTATATTATGTATCGACTTTGTATAAGCATTAGCAATTTGGATGGGAGGGGGGATTTTGATTAAGTGAAGCCTGCACACACCAGCTGCTAATTATCAACTATAGTCATGTGTTTAGTTTCCAACCTAGGTATTGGATACTTTCCAATTGCTTTTCAGCTGTTAAATGCTTTATATATTCTGTGTTTTTCATTTTTTGTATTCACTGCCTGAGGAAAGGGTGTCAGAAGCACTCAGAAATGCATTGCAGATTGTGTATGTTTTTTTACTTGTGTTTTAATAAAATACCCCCCATACATAGGGGTGTGCTGCTTTTAAGGAGCTGTGAGTCTTTTTTGGGGATTTTTTAATCATTATTTGACCACTTTCCATATTGGACTTGTATCTGATTGCCGGAGGGAGCCAGCTGGTGGGCTCTAATCCATCCAGCTTGCCTGACTTGCACTGCATTATAGTGCGCTGCTTTTGTGAGTATAACTCATTGGTGGGTATTTGGAGTAATCCATATATTGTTGTGTTTTTCTGCACCATTGGAGCCTCTACCCCTCCCTTTTCTCTTGTCTATATAGCAGATTATGGGTGCCATATAACCTGGAGTGAGCCAGCTGGTGGGCTCTGATCTATCCAGTTTGCCTGACTTGCACTGAATTATAGTACATTACTTTTGTTAGTACCTATCTGTAGAGCGTTTTTTTGGAATATTTTTAGTTTATTTTGTAACCATCTGTACCACTGGAGTGCCTTTTTCTCTTTTTTTCTTGTTTAGTATTTCTACCTGTTATAAGAAGTGCTGTTCCTGGTGTATATCTACCAATGCCGGAAGCCTCTGGAGGGTGTCTTTGTCCTTTGGGATTATCTTTGATTTACACAATTTGGTGACCAACTTAGTGAAGTAGCGAGCATTTTGGAGTGAATCATTTAGTTCAGTGATCAAAGGAATAGGATAGCGATTCTTGATAGTGATGTTGTTTAGGGCTCTGTAGTCGATACAGGGTCTGAGTCCACCATCCTTTCTACTGACAAAAAAGAAGGCAGCCCCGGCAGGAGAAGAGAAAGGGTGAATAAAACCTTAAGCTAGGTTCTCTTGGATATATTCCTCCATGGCCTTAGTTTCAGCTTTGGAGAGTGGATAATTCCTTCCTTTAGGAAGTGGGGCTCCAGGAAAGAGGTCAATTTTGCAGTCGTAAGGACAGTGGGGTGGCAGCACATCAGCTTCTTTCTTTTCAAACACATCTGTAAAATCTGCATATACTGAGGGAAGGCTTGAAGGGGTCTGTAAGCCAGCTATTGGGATGTGGTGCAGTGGAGTAACCTTAGCCAGGCAGAAGTGAAAGCACAATGTACCCCAGGAGGCCAGTTGTTCTTCAGTCCAGTCGAACTGTGGATTGTGTAAATGAAGCCAAGGAAGACCAAGGATAATTAGTTGTGCTGGAGAATGAATTATATCGAAATGCAACTGTTTGGAATGAAGGACTCCCACAGTCATGGTTAGGGGTGCAGATTAAAAATGGATTAAACCTGATCCAAGGGGAGTGCCATCCAGAGAAGTTATTTTAAGACATTGTTTTTTCTGCAGAAGAGGAAACCCTGCCTGAATCATGAAACGGTTATCTAGAAAATTTCCTGCTGCCCGTAAATCAATAAAGGCTTTAGCATGGACAGAATTATGAAGAAAGGTAAGATTAACAGATACCAGGATCCGAGAAGAGTGAGGGGATTTAGTAGTGGCCACGCTTAGAGGTACTCCAATTTTATCCTCTAAGCATGGGCTTTTCCTGGCAGAATATGACAATTCTTAAGTTGGTGTGAATTAGAACCACAATAGAAACACAGTCTCAATCTCTTTCTTCTTTGTCTTTCAGATTCTGTGGGTGGGCTTGAGGGAGGAGGAATCCATGGGTTCCTCTACAGAGGTAACTGGAGGTGCTGAAGGGGTAGAGGATAGTCTAGAGACCGGATGGTTGGAGGACGAGAGGGAGGGATTTTAAAAGTTCTGTCTCTCTTAGCTTGTCTTTCCTGAAAGTGAGAATCTAGACTGATACAAAGTGTTATGAATTCATCCCAACTGGTCTCAAGTGCCAATGTGCGAAACTTAATGGCATATTGTGCCACAGTTCTATTGCTCTGGCAGAGATCCAAGAGAAAGTACTCTGCAGTAGAAGCGCAGCCGGAGGTCCCAAACACAGAAGATAATGCAGAAATGAAGGCACCAGCATCGTTCAGGAGTTGAGCACTCTGTTCCAAAAGGGGAGAGACCCAGGCTAGGGCCTTGTCTTTGAATAAAGAAATGATAAGAAGTGAACTTGGATTGATGAGACTGGAAGGTGTGAGGATCGTTGCGAAAGTGCAGCCTGCACTGGTTGAGAAAACCACTACACTCAGTAGTATCATCATACTTGTCAGGCAATGGTATTCGGGGTATAATTCCAGAAGCAGGGGAAGAAGTTGCAGCACTAGAAGCTGAGACTGGCTATGTCACAGCAGTAGCAGCGTTCTTCTCTGCAACCAGTGAGGAGAGCATAGCGGTTATAGCCTCTAGTTTAGAATCCACATCCAATCTGCAAGTGTATGGTATTGGTTCCCAGCATCTGTCCCTGAAGAGTGACTGTTCTTGCTACCTCATTTGGGTCAATGGCCCAAGTATAATGTAATGCTTGTGGGATATTTCTCTATCAGACCAAACTTGGCCAGTAGTTTTCTTATCCCGGCATCAAGTGGAAGGATAGGAAATATCCCAGAACAGAGTGAGTTTATGAAATGAGGTAAGCAGTACTCACGGTAGACAGGGTAGTCCTTCATGGCAATAAGATGAAGGCAGAGAATGGTCAAGACAGGCAGAGTCCAGCAACAGGAAGGCAATCCAGCAATACAAAGGCAGAGTGGTCAGACAAGCAGAGTTCAGTAACGATATGGCAATCCTGCAGTACAAGGGTTAAGCAAGCAGAGTGGTCAGACAGGCAGAGTTCAGTAATGATATGGCAATCCAGCAGTACAAGGGTTAAGCAAGCAGGGTGGTCAGACAGGCAGTGTTCAGTAACGATATGGAAATCCAGCAGTACAAGGGTTAAGCAAGCAGAGTGGTCAGACAGGCAGAGTTCAGTAACGATATGGCAATCCAGCAATATATAAGTAATACAGTACCCAGGAGCACACACAGTAACACCTATACTTGGGCAGTGTAGTAAGGGAAATAGAGTACTTACAAAGGCGCAGATTGGTGCCAAGGAGAACACACAGGTGCAATCAGGAGCGCCATCCAGGAGAGTGAGACAGCATGTGGCGATGATGTTATTTCTGCATGCTCTGAACCACCGCTGTGTCTATGACAACGGCCATAGCAATGAGTCACCACCGCTGCGTCTATGACAACAGCCATATCGAGTAGCGGTGTGGCGGTGGCGTGACAATAACTGGTCAAAGGTGATATTCAGCTACTACATAAATCTAATCAAGGTGTATATAAAGATTAACTGATCAGAATTTAGGAATATTTTATATTGAGTTTAAATATAAATTTGTAATAATAATATTGTTGTCAAATTTATAGATTTATATAGTGATATTGTGGGGTACACTACAGAGATTTAACATCTTACTGGAATGTACTGACAATATTCTACTATATTAATTGTAGATATTGCTGACAATAATTTTATACTGCTATTAATTATTGATATTCATAATTACAATACGTAACACGTTGGTGGCAACTCCTGCTGATAAATACACCAACATTACTGGAGGAAACTCCTGAGACATATCAACAACATGAGGTTGTTGGGATTTGCCAAAACGCTCTACTTTTGTTTCATCTGCCCAAAGGACATTTGCCCAGAAGGACTGTGGCTTGTCAACATGCATTTTGGCAAAATCCAGTCAGGCTTTTTTGTGTTTCTCTCTTAAAATGCAAGGGTACCCATACTTTAAAATGCAAGGGTACCAATACTTTTGGACACATCTGTATAGTGTTGCAAACACTGCTGCCATAGAATGCTATAGGCACTGCAGGCTTCTTAGCTCCAAAGAACCTAACTAGCTTTACTCTTCAACAAAGGATACCAAGAAAACAAAGCAATTTTGATAATCAAGGCAAATTGGAAAGTTATTTAAAATTGCATGCTTTGGGGCCAATTTATCGTTGGTCTGTCTGACATGATCCGCTCATTCCACAAGCAATTCTTGTGAACTGCTTGTGCAATGCTGCCCCCTGCAGTTTGGTGGCCAATCGGCCACTAGCAGGGGGTGTCAATCAGCCCGATCATATAGGATCGGGCTGATTGATGTCTGAAGCCTCAGAGCAGGCGGACCAGTTATGGAGCTGCGGTCTTAAGACCGCTGCTTCTTAAAGGGACAGTCTAGTTAAAATTAAACTTTCATGATTTAGATAGGGCATGCAATTTTAAACAACTTTCCAATTTACTTCTATTATCTAATTTGCTCAATTCTTTAGATATCCTTTGTTGAAGAAATAGCAATGCACATGTGTGAGCCAATCACACAAGGCCTCTAGGTGCAGCAACCAATCAGCAGCTACTGAACATATCTAGATATGCTTTTCAGCAAGTGATATCAAGAGAATGAAGCAAATTAGATTATAGAAGTAAATTAGAAAGTTGTTTAAAAAGACGTGCTCTTTCTAAATCACGAAAGAAAAAAAATTGGCTTTCAATTTCATGTCCCTTTAACTGCTGTTTCCGGGGAGTCTGAAGGCTCGCGCGGAAACAGGGACATCAAGCTCCATTTAAAGCTTGATAATTCGGCCCCTTTGTCTAAACCATGAAAATGTAATTCTGACTTTAATGTTCCTTTAAGCATAGATAAAATGCAGTGAGTCATGTAGCATTAACATAGAATTTTAATCTTGCCAATGACTCATTGGTTTAACAGTACACATACAAAGCAGCACAGTGAAAGCAGTCATTATGATTAGAATAATTTAATGTGAATTCAAACTGATCTCAAAAAATAATTGATACATACACTCAATGAGAATGTTTGAAAGACATATACATATACACAGTGGAATACAATAACATTCTTTTTGTGTCTGATATCAGAAAGGCACATTTTTACACAATTAAATCATGTTTTCAATACACAAATCTATTTTTCTTTTACCTATTTATTTTTGTATTTCAATTTGTCTTAATAAAGACATTATTTAGTCATGTATTAAATACAATAATTAATATTAATGTAAACTTACCTCTGGGAGCTGTTTAAAAATTGCTGGCAAGTATTTTAAAATAGTTTCCAAAAACTAAGCTAAGCTTTTGCTTTATTCTTTTGGTATCCTTTGTTGTAGAGTAATACTATGTGTGCTCAGAAGTGTGCACGTGTCTTGAGCACTTTAGGGCAGCAGTGTTTGCAACAAAGTTTCTACTTTGTTATACATTGTTCCAAACACTGCAGCGATACAATGCTAAAGTCATGTGTACTCTCCTAAGATCCTACGTCTACCTAGGTATACTCTTCAACAAAGGAAACTAATAGAACAATGCAAATCTGACAAGAGGAGTAAATTGGAAAGTTGTTTGCAATTGTGTGCTCTATCAGAGCCATGACAGTTTAATATTGACTTCACTGTTCATGATTTAGGTAAAGCTGATGAAGCCCTGTGCCAGTCCTGAATGGGAGGGATTAAACACGTTCTATTGGCAGATACGTCATCATGCTACACCCATTAAACCTGAGAGAGGGGGAGAGAGAGAGCACAAAAGAGAGGGGGAGAGAGGGCAAAAGAGAGGGGGAGAGAGCACAAAAGAGAGGGGGAGAAAGAGCGCAAAAGAGAGGGGGAGAGAGCGCAAAAGAGAGGGGGAGAGAGCGCAAAAGAGAGGGGGGAGAGAGCATAAGAGAGGGGGAAGAGAGCAAAAGAGAGGGGGAGAGAGCAAAAGAGAGGTGGTAGAGCGAGCAAAAGAGAGCTGGAGCGAGAGAGCGCAAAAGAGAGGTGGAGCGATAGAGCACAAAAGAGAGGGGGAGAGAGCACAAGAGAGAGGGGAGAGAGCACAAAAGAGAAGGGGGAGAGAGAGTGCAAAAGAGAGGGGGAGAGAGAGAGCGCAAAAGAGAGGTGAGAGAGAGAGTGCAAAAGAGAGGGGGAGAGAGAGTGCAAAAGAGAGGGGAGAGAGAGAGCAAAAGAGAGGGGCAGAGGGAGCAAAATAGAGGGGAAAGAGCAAAAGAGAGGGGGGAGAGAGCAAAAGAGAGGGGGAGAGAGCAAAAGAGAGGGGGGAGAGAGAGCAAGAGGGGGGGGGGAGAGCAAAAGAGAGGGGGGAGAGAGAGAGCAAAAGAGAGGGGGAAGAGAGAGCAAAAGAGAGGTGGAGCGAGAGAGCACAAAAGAGAGGGGGAGAGAGAGCAAAAGAGAGGGGGAGAGAGAGCAAAAGAGAGGGGGAGAGAAAGCAAAAGAGAGAGGGAGAGAGAGCAAAAGAGAGGTGGAGGGAGAGAGAGCAAGGGGTGGGACCGATGTACTGCAAAAAATGGCCCGTGTGAACGGGCTTTAGGACTAGTATATATATACATATGTATTAATGTATTTATATGCGTAAGTATGTATTTACAGACATATATACACATATAAAATATTAAAATATATACATATCTAGACATAAAGTGCATTGGAGCATTTCTCCATTAAAAAGGCAGTATACACCAATTTTCATTTAACTGCATGTAATAGACAGTACTATAAAGAAGAATATGCACAGATACTGATATAAAAATCCAGTGTAAAACCTTTTACAAACTTACTTAGAAGCTCCCAATTTAACATTGTTTATGAGATAAGCCTGGGACACCTACTTAAAGGGGCTGATAGCAGAACCTCTGCACCTCCCCTATCGCCTGCATATGAAAAGACCCATTATACAAACAGAAGCAGTCTGAAGTCTGTATACATCAGTATGCATCTAAAACTTTGGGGCTTGGTTACGGGGTCTAAAAATCAGCACAATGTTATTTAAAAAATTTTTTTACAAAAACACATACAGATGGGCTATATAAATGGATCATCTACAAAACATTTATGTCAAGAAAAATCTAGTGTATAATATTCCTTTAAGTAGATGAAAACATGTAAAGCATATGTATGCAATATTCATATTTAATAGAGGCTTCAACTTTGTATTTACTTTAAATATTTAACATTCCAATGTTCTCCATGTAGCAAAATATGTTCTATGTATTTATAAATAGATAAATATATGTATATCTGTATATATCTATACCTATATATAATCATGTATATATATATATATATATATAATTATTCTTTATTTATAAAGCGCCGACAGATTCCGCAGCGCTGCCCATGGGTACAAGGATAACAGTACAGTGGAGAAACAATACGATAAGACACAAAATTTTAAAGACAAATACAGGGGGAATTGAGGGCCCTATTCCCGTGGGAACTTACAATCTAGACGGGTAGGAGGATTGGAAACAGGAGGTGGGGACTGCAGACGTGAGAATGATATTAGTGAGGAGAAAGAGGGCAACTGTTAGTTAATTTAAGTTAGTTTGTTAATAAGTCGGGTGATAAGCTTCCCTGAACAGAAAGGTCTTTAGGGAATGTTTAAAGGAGGAGAGGTTAGGGGCAAGTCTGACATCTCGAGGAAGTGCGTTCCAGAGGGTTGGTGCCGCATGAGAGAAGTCCTGTAGTCTAGAATGAGAGGAGGTGATGGTAGAGGATGCAAGAAGCAGGTCGTTGTTGGATCTTAGGGGACGGGCAGGAGTATATTTGTTGATGAGTAAAGACAGGTAGGGTGGGGCAGCATTGGTGAGGGCTTTGTAGGTCAGGGTGAGAATTTTGAATTTAACTCTGTTGTGAATGGGGAGCCAGTGAAGGGACTCACAGAGAGGCGCAGCAGAAACAGAGCGTCGAGAGAGGTGGATTAGCCTGGCAGATGCATTTAGGACGGATTGGAGGGGAGAGAGGCGAGAGAGAGGGAGGCCAGTTAGTAAGTTGTTACAGTAGTCAAGTCGGGAAATTACCAGGGAGTGGATGAGCTGTTTGGTAGTTTCAGCACTCAGAAACGGACAAATATATATATAAGTAAACAAACAATGGCCCAGATTACGAGTTTTGCGTTAGAGGCTATGCGGTGCTAACGAGCAGTTTTTCTCACTGATCACTTACCTACAGCGCTGTTATTACGAGTTTTCAGAAACCCGTCGTTAAAAGACAAGAAGTGAGCGTTGAGCAAAATTTTGCTCATTACCGCACTCCAATACCAGCGCTGCTTAAGTCAGCTGTGAGCTGGTCGTACGTGCTCGTGCATGATTTCCCCATAGGAATCAACGGGGAGAGCCGGCTGAAAAAAAGTCTAACACCTGCAAAAAAGCAGCGTAAAACTCCTTAACACAGCCCCATTGATTCCTATGGGGAAATAAAATTTATGTCTACACCTAACACCCTAACATGAACCCGAGTCTAAACACCCCTAATCTTACACTTATTAACCCCTAATCTGCCTCCCCCGACATCGCTGACACCTGCATTATATTATTAACCCCAAATCTGCCGCTCCGGACACCACCAACACCTACATTATATTTATTAACCCGTAATCTGCCGCCCCAATGTCGCCACAACCTACCTACATTTATTAACCCCTAATCTGCCGCCCCTAACGTTGCTGCCACTATATTAAAGTTATTAACCCCTAAACCTAAGTCTAACCCTAACACCCCCTAACTTAAATATAATTATTAAATATTACTATCATTAAGTAAATTATTCCTGTTTAAAACTAAATACTTACCTGTAAAATAAACCCTAATCTAGCTACAATATAACTAATAGTTACATTGTAGCTAGCTTAGGGTTTATTTTTATTTTACAGGCAAGTTTGTATTTATTTTAACTAGGTAGAATAGTTATTAAATAGTTATTAACTATTTAATAACTAACTAGCTAAAATAAATACAAAAGTACCTGTAAAATAAAACCTAACCTAAGTTACACTAAAACCTAACACTACACTATAATTAAATAAATTAACTAAATTAAATACAATTACCTAAATTAAAATAAATTAGCTAAAGTACAAAAAAACACTAAATTACAGAAAATAATAAACAAATTACAGATATTTAAACTAATTACACCTAATCTAATAGCCCTATTAAAATAAAAAAGCCCCCCCCCCAAAAAAAAAACCCTAGCCTAAACTAAACTACCAATAGCCCTTAAAAGGGCCTTTTGCGGGGCATTGCCCCAAAGTAATCAGCTCTTTTACCTGTAAAAAAAAATACAAACAACCCCCCAACAGTAAAACCCACCACCCACACAACCAACCCCCCCAAATAAAATACTATCTAAAAAACCTAAGCTCCCCATTGCCCTGAAAAGGGCATTTGGATGGGCATTGCCCTTAAAAGGGCAGTTAGGTCTATTGCAGCCCAAAGTCCCTAATAGTGATGTCCCGAACTGTTCGCCCGCGAACGGTTCACAGCGTACATAGCTTGTTCGCGTTTGTGGGCGAACACATGGCGATGTTCGATCCGCCCCTATGTGTCATCATTGTGGAAACTTTGACCCTTTATGTCACAGCCGCCTGACACATTAGAGCCAATCAACATCAGACACTCCCTCACAGACCCTCCCAGCTACTCGGAATCCGCCATTTTAGACTCATAACGACCTTGCTTTCTTAATGAGAGTACGTGTTGTGTTTTTGCTCCTGACATTAATAGGAAAAGCATAGCTAGGCTAGTGTATTTACAGTCCAGAAGGACTCCACTCATCTCTGCTGCAAGCACAGCACCCCAAAAAGCCCTTTTTAGGGCTATATTTCGTGCCGTTTTTTTTTTTTTTTTTCGTTTTTTTTTTTTTATTAGCATTTGCCTGGCTTTGAGTTGTGTGTTTAAGGCTCACAGCATATGCTGTGACTACTGCCACCACTGATATCTCCCTAACAACATTAGTTTAAATTTAACTAACCAAAAAATTTAATTATTTTTCTAGTGTAATTTTTTTTCATTTTCTATCAGGCCAGTGTCACACAGTATATACTCTGGTTCATTGCTCTGTGCCAGCCAGCAGCCACCAGTGTTAATATCCGTAACATTATAACATTATTTTAAATTTAAAAAAAAAATAATAATAATATTTTGCTAGTGTAATCTAATTACATTTACTATCAGGCCTGTGTCTGTCAGGCTTACTCAGCATTAATATACCTCATTTTTTTTCAGTCTTTTGGTTAATTGGTCTGTGCCAGGCAGCCACCCAGCACTCATATCTATTCTTCTTCACCTTAATTTTAATATATATATAAAAAAAGTTTAAATTTGTTTACTAGTGTAATCTAATATAATTTTCTATCCGGCCTGTGTGTTTTGCTGACATACAGAGCCTACTGTGTTTACTTGCTGCCCTCCCTAGTCTATGAGCCACGACTCATATGTGTTTAACCTTTTTTTAATTCCCCCCCAAAAAAATAATTTCAATAATTTTTCTAGTGTAATCTAATAGTATTTTCTATCAGGCGTGTGTGTATCCGACTTACAGAGCCTACTGTTTTTAATAGCTGCCCTTCCAAGGCTATCAGCCACGATTCATATGTATGTGCTTAACCTTTTTCTTAAAATTTCCAAAAAAAAGTCTTTAAATCATTGTGCTAGTGTAATCTAATTGTATTTTCTATCAGGCCTGTGTCTAACTGTCTATCTGACTTACACAGCATACTGTTGTTAATTGCTGCCCTATGTAGCAGCCAGCCAGTGTGACCACTCATAGAGTCATATGTGCATTGCACTTTGGGAATGTTAGTTGATTTAGGCCCATTATGGCTTAAAAGCAGACTCTGCATAAACTATGTAATTTTCCATGGGAGTTTTGCCAGGGATCCCCCTCCAGCATGCAACAGTCCAGGTGTTAGTACTCTTGAAACAACTTTTCCATCACTATTGTGGCCAGAAAGAGTCCTTGTAGGTTTTAAAGTTCGCCTGCCTATTGAATTCAATGGCGGTTCGCAAACAATACTGGAAGTTTGAGTCCGCCGTTCGCGAACCGAAAATTTTAGGTTCACGACATCACTAGTCCCTAACCTAAAAATAAAACCCACCCAATACACCCTTAGAAATACCTAATGATAATATTTCACTAATATAGTTGCAATCTTATCAGGATCTAAAATTCGCTTTCCCTTATCTAAGAGTTCTTCAATATACGGATATTTTTTTTCATTATTAACCAATCTAGACAACATCTTTCCAGATTTGTTCCCAAATCTGTAGAATTTAGCCTGAGTTTTTAGTTCTTTCTGCACTTGTTGAGTTAAGATAAATGTATCCCTAGTTTCTTTGGCTCGCACATACTTAGCCTAGTTTGAGGCATTTTTATGCAGTAAGAATTTATTATATGAGTTAGATAGTGCCTTATTTATTTCTTTTTCTCTTGTCTTTAATTTTTTAGTTAGAGCGATATTATAGGTTAATATTTCTCCTCTGAGAACCGCCTTGGCGGTATCCCAGAGTAGTTCTAAGCGTTCAATATATTCATGGTTGAACTGTATAAATTATTCAAATTTTAACCTGAGATGAGTTTTAAATTTCATATCCGTTACTAAGTAATGTGGAAAAAAAAAATCGCCATTTCAACTGAATATGCAAAGAAATGGGGGCATGATCTGATATTGTCATGGGAAGGATTCTTGCTTGCACGGTTGTAGGCCCTATACGCTCATCTATAAGGAATAAGTCTATTCGTGAGAGGGTTTTATGTGCTTTTTAAAGACAAGTAAATTCCTGTACATCAGGGTTTTGAATACGCCATATATCCCGTAGTGCTAAATTTTGTTTTATTTTCTTGATCATTTTAAATTCTAAATTATCCTTTTTCTGTTTTTTCTGTTTCGTGGTTTCTCGAAGCCTGTCTAATGGACATTGCGGCGCCATATTAAAATCCCCACCAATAATGAGGTGTCCCTGACTATACAGTAATAATTTAGATTGTATTTTATTCCAAAATTCTATGTCAAGAGTATTAGGGCCATATATATTACATAGTGTAAAGGTATCATGGGCGAGTTTTATTTTTAACAGAACGAATCTTCCCTCCGGATCGGGTTTGCAGTGCACAACCTCGATTTGGGCTTTTTTCCCTATTAAGATAGCTACTCCCCTTTTTTTTACCAATACTTGGTGAAAAGAACAATTCTTTAACCCATGAGGTTTTGAGTTTAGAGGATTCCTCTGAGTTAAGATGTGTTTCTTGGATTAACCCTATGTCCGTCTGGGACTTCATTAATTGTGTCAGTATAGCTTTTCGCTTAATAGGGGTAGAAATCCCTTCCACGTTCCATGATACAATCCTAAGTTTTTCTATTTTCTTGTAGTTTTAAACCTTAAACCTACTCTGAGGTGAAGCAGCAAGGAGGGAGAAGAAGAGAGAGAGGAGAGGAAGAGGAAAAAAAAAAAAAAAGGGGGAAGAAGAAAAAAAAAAAAGAAGGGGGGACCACAGTGAGACCCCCAAAAAGGGGGAGGGGGGGGAGCTCAGGCAATTTCCCTAAGTGCCCCATCTATCTCTAAATAAAGGAATTATACCCATGATTAGGCCTACTCTGCCAGAGCTAACCCCTTTGGTACTGGTAAGTCCAAAGTTGTAAAGAATTTCTCCGCAAAAAATATGTAACATCCTTCACTGTTACTTTAAGTTTAGCAGGAAAAATGATGGTGGCATCCAGGCCATGTTTAATAAATTTAGTGCACATTGGTGCCAGATCTTTCCTTTTTAAGGCTGTCTGAGCCGAGAAATCCTGAAAAATTAAAATTTTAGCACCATCAATAATAAGTGGCTGAGTTTTACGGAATTGTTGTAAAAATTTAAGTTTGTCTTGATAGTTAAGTAGTTTGGCAATTATAGGTCTAGGTCTGATAGAATTATTATTAGATGTACGGGGTGGACCAAGCCTGTCTGCCCTCTCTACCAGGACTTGACGGTGTGTCGCCGGAAATTTGAGAGCTTTAGTGAGAGTGTCCGAGATAAAGAGGACCAAGTCCCCATACTGGCTTTCTTCTGGGAGACCTATTATTCTAATGTTGTTCCTTCTACTACGATTTTCTAGGTCTTCCAGCCTAGATAAGGTTTTTTGAATACTTGTACTCATGTTTTCGAATTTAGAGCCATACGAGGTAGTGAGGTCCTCCAAATCAGACACTCTCTGCTCAGCCTCCTGTAACCTTACTGAAAATTGTCTAATTTCTTGTGTTAAAGCCATTATATCTTGTTTAATTTCTGCTTTTAAAGCATCAAACTTGGGGGAGAGGGCCTCTGAGATACTGACAATCAAAGTCTGAATGTTCAATGCTTCAGGTGTAGCTATGTTTATCATGGTAGATTGGGCATCAACAACTGGATCTTGCGTGCCCTTAGGCTTTCTGTCCCTATGTCTTACTGCCATAGTTGGGGAAGGTGTTTTGGCCGAGATGCCAAGAAACTTATCCATGTACCAGGTGTGGTAGAGTGGTGAGAAAAGGGTGAGTCAAGAGTAAAACTAATAATTTAAGAAATCTAGTATATAGCCGTGTGGAAAGAGCAAGAAAATTTAATTTTAATTTAAGGCCTCTAAGTGTTTGCTTTACACTTGGGCTTTATGAAGAAGAGTGTTTATTTTAGTGTACAGCTAAACTCAAGTAAGTGAGAATTACCAGGGTAATGTGCTTTAATAAGTGAGCATTAATCTAATTTAAATTCAAATTAAAAAAAAAAAAAAAGGGGTGACCCAAAACTTTGGCAGAAGGTTTTTCAGGAGATTATACACCTAAGTAGAATGTCAATTTTTGTTTGCCAGCATGTGAAGATTTTCCTATACCAGTCACTAAGCTCATTAAGAGAAGTGGGACACCCAGGTAGCTGAGTTAGCAAAGGGGGTATCAAGCCTGGTCCAAAGAAAATTTTAATATGGGCTGCTATCTCAGGCAGTATTTAAAGAGCAGCTCACCCCCTTAATTCAATTAATCCTGCAGATAAGATAACTTACAAGGGGGTGTTTGGAAGTTTTAGGGCGATTTTAGAAAAAATATATATCAGCTAATCTACACAGGTAACACATCTTATCCCATAATCCTAGTCTTATCATTTAGCCACTATGGAAATATAGAAAAAATACCAAACTGAATATAATTTCCTGTGGTTTAACCTAGGTAGTTCAAAACTTATTTCAGTTTTATCTAAACAACCAGTGTTCTTTCAGAGAGTATTTATATAAATCAGTAAGCTGTAAAAAATGTACTTTTAACCTTTTAGTATCTGCAATATAAGTAGCCTAGAAACCTATAATATAATCAGTCCTCTTAGAAATCTAGTATATAGCCATGTGGGGAGAGCAGGAAAAATTAATTTTAATTTAAGGCCTCTAAGTGTTTGCTTTACGCTTGGGCTTTATGAAAAAAAAGTGTTTATTTTAGTATACGACTAAACTCAGGTAAGTGAAAATTACCAGAGTAATGTGCTTTAATAAGTAAGCATTAATCTGATTTAAATTCAAATTAAAAAAAGGATGACCCAGAGCTTTGGCAGAAGGTTTTTCAGAGCATTATGCACCTGGGTAGAATACCACTTTTTTATTTGCCTGTGTGTGAGGATTTTCCTATACCAATCGCTGAGCTCGTTAAAAAGGAATGAGATACCCCAATACCTGAACTAGCAAAAAGAGCATCAAGCCTGGGCCAGAAAAAATTTAGTATAGGCTGCTAACTCAGGCAATATTTAGAGAGCAGTGAAATGAGGCAATTCACCTCCTTAATTCAATTAATCCTGCAAATAAGATAACTTACTAGGGGGTGTTTAAAGAGTTTTAGGGCGATCTTAGAAAAAATATATATCAGTTAATCTACACAGGTAACACTTTTTTGTAAGCCTAGTCTTATCATCACTTAGCCACTCTAGAAAAAATAGAGAAAATACCAAACTAGATATAATTTCCTGTGGTTTAGCCTAGATGATTCAAAACTTATTTCAGTTATATCTAAACAAGCAGTGTTCTTTCAGAGAATATTTATATGATTCAGTAAGCTATATATAAAACAGATTTGCTTTTAACCTTTTAGTATATGCAATTTAAATAGCCTAGAAACCTATAGTATAACCAATCCTCATTCAGAAAAGTAAAGCATAAATAAGAGCAGCAATCATTGGCTATAACTTTCAGATAAAGAAAAGAAAAAATCAACCAATAGTCCAAAACAAGTGAAAATTTCATGTGAAATAGTTAGTATTATTTTCAGTGTAGCTTCAATATGTTTTTAGACCATTAGTACACGTAGGTTAGTGTATCATTGTATGCTTGTAATCCCATGGCCTTCTATCACTGTTTTTATCAAGTGTAGTAAAAGGAAATCTCTTAGTTGATGTTGTGACCTCCCTTTTATAGCTGGTCTTTAAGTCACTGTAAGCGGTCTGGGATTTTTATGCCAGGTTAGTTTTGCTGGTAGTCCCTGCAATAGTTTACAATGTGTCCCACGATATTCTTAGCTCTCGTATTCAAGTGCCTTCCTTAGTAGGATGTTTCAGATTTTTAAGCCCTGATGGCCCCCTCCATTTTCCTTCAATTCCCCCCTCTTAAAAAGTTCTCGTGTAACGATGTCGTTGTTAATGTCAAAGTTAGTAAACTA
Organism: Bombina bombina; assembly: GCF_027579735.1. Lineage (NCBI taxonomy): Eukaryota > Metazoa > Chordata > Amphibia > Anura > Bombinatoridae > Bombina > Bombina bombina. Next base: position 1,199,191,910 of record NC_069501.1, on the reverse strand, counting down.
TGAATGAGACTCACCCCTTTGATCATTGGTTCTGCTGCTCACCTCTATGTTGTATCCCTCGGCGCAGAGGAGATCGTTACCTCTATTTTCCAGTACCTCTGTGAAGTGCGGCTTCCGCAGCCGGCTCTCCTCACGCAGCGTCGGTGGGAGGAGAGAGACCGGCGTCTCACTGGGCGCCGCCGCGAGCCAGAAAGGAACAGCCTCCCCACCAACAGTCCGCTCCAGGGTGAGAGTCACCCCCCTCCCACGCAGCACCGGTGGGGGAGGGAGAGAAGAAGCAGAGAGGCCGGCCAGTAACCCAGCAGGTGAGACCACCGGTCAGCAGCAGGTCTACTCAAAAAGAGGCACAGGGGGTCCAAATTCGTCAATCAGAGTCCGCTGGAGGATAGAGGGGGGAAGGGAGCTTTTTTACCTTATACAAAGAAAGGTTCCATAGGGCAGGTAAATGGAGACCCAAGTCTCAATGCGGAGCTGGAGGGTAGAACAGAAAAGTCCAAGTTAAGTTGAAGAGACAGGCAGGTATTGCCTATATAAAAAGTCCAGATAGATGGGGACAAGTGCCAGTGGAATGACAAGCCACTGTGAGGGGTTCTGGAGTAATTCTTTTTAGCTGGCCTAAGAATAGTAGCTCACTAGCCAGGAGCAAGGCGCGGGGTCAAATTCTGTGGGCCTGGAGCTGCAATCTGAGCCACACCTGCGTAGCACACCTGTGCAGCCACACCTGTGTAGCTCCACCTCCACCGGAACTCCTCCATAACTACTGACTTTTAAATGCATTAGGGATCTTGACTGGGTAGGGTGTACCACTCACTTTTTGGCCTCCCAGAACAGACTCGTAATACCGGCGCTATGGAAGTCCCATAGAAAAAAGACTTTACGAAGTTTACGTAAGTCGTTTTGCGGTAAGGCCAAAGAAGTGTGCGGTGCCCTTAAACCTGCAAGACTCGTGATAGCAGCTGGTGTAAAAAAAGCGGCGTTAGGACCTCTTAACGCTGCTTTTTTACCCTAATGCACAACTCGTAATCTAGCCGAATGCTTTTAAAAAACGTGCCTTTATTTGTGACGTTTCGGGGACCGTATCCCCTTTCTCAGATACGGTCCCTGAAACGTCACAAATAAAGGTACGTTTTTGAAAATCCCGGCGAGTGTAAAACCATTGTTTGTTTACTTATGCTATTTCCCTGCATGCACCCTGGCAAGTCGACTTTGAAGTGAAAGTGCTCCTGCTGCTAATCTATATATATAACACACAGAGTCCAGCACTCACTTACAAGCTCTCCGCTAACCCTTAAAAGCAAAAATGTAAAGGTTAGTTACTGTATCTGGCCAAATGGGACAAGCCCAGGTACCACGTCAAGGTCCTTTCCAATACCTGGGACCCTAAAAGAGCCACACAATGCAAGCTCTCAAATCCAAACAAACTGGGAACAAGGGAAGGTGAGTACCCAGGGCTGAGCATGTTGCAGGGTCATGGGATGTGTACCCAGTCCGGTATGAGAGTGCAGTCCCCTTCCGTGTTTTGTATATATATATATATATATATATATATATATATATATATATACATAATGAAGCGTGGGAGTGCCCATGCGAAACATGTTAGGTGTTTGTCTGCTCATGTCTAAGTAGATGAAATAAACCCTTTTCAACTTTGAAGCAAGACTACCGTGGTTTGCAGCGATTCTTTTGTTTGTGTTCATTATATATATATATATATATATATATATATATATATATATATATATATATATATATATATATATGTATATGTCTAGCTATACATATATATTTGTTTTAAAACAAAACATCAGGTATATGTAGAAATATTAATTTAAGAATAAATAGAACATATTCCGTTACGTAAAGAACATTGAAATATGAAATATTCATATTTTCATATTGGGTTAACACTATTGCGAATATGTCATGGTGTTTGTGCGAGAGAGTGGGTTTTAGGATTTTTTTCAACTTTTTTTTCTCAGTTGACTTCTATGGGGGAATACGAAAATGTGATCGTGATTTTCGAATTTTGAATTTAAAGGGATAGTAGGCACAATATTTTTCTTTCATGATTCAGAGCAGGCAATTTTAAGCATCTTTCTAAATTTACTCCTATTATCAAATTTACTTTGTTCTCTTGGTATCTTTATTTGAAAAAGCAGGAATGTTAAATTGATTGTAAATTTCAGACTATAAGAATGTTGCAATAAAATATATATTAGTTTGCAAGTAAAACCACATAATTATTTTTTTAAAGTGTATATATATTGTATAATAAAAGGTTTATAATCCTAATTGGTATTTTCTGTTCCTCCGCCCCCCTTCATTTCCTCTTTTGGCTGGGCTGTGATGTATAGAGCAGTCACATCCACTCCCTACATAGGCTTTCTATGGGCTTTAAAGGGGTTGGACTTCAAAATTGTCAACTGACTCACATGTTGATAGGATGTTCACTGGAATTGTCAAAAAAAAAAAAGAGTTCATCCATGTGGGCCAGCATAACATTGTAAAAGAAGCATTACTATATGCACTAATTTAACCCTTTCACAGATGGATTAAAAACAAAAAAAAGTTACACATTTACTTTTTTAATGGCAAAGATTACATTTATGGCATTTGATTATTTAAAGTTTACCATCACTTAAAGCATGATTTGGGTTACGCTGGAGAAAAAACTGTTTACTTTCAATTTGTAATAATAGTGCAACCTGGCAAGCATCAAAAATGAAAATCCTAGCAGAGTTTTCTGTATAACGAAAATGCAAAATACCGCTCCACTTGGGAAGTGAGCTGTTTGGGAGGGATCAAGTAGGGAACAGGGAGTGGGAGGTGTCAGGTGAGACTATAATCTTTACTTTACTTGCATTAAAAATTAGCCTTAGAAGCGATTAACTCCCTCACTTCCAGGAATTTCAAGTAATGTGTGCAGCAGCTATTAGCACCATTATAATTGCCAAAAAGCAATGGCAAAGCCATGCATTTCTGCTATTTCTGCACAAAGGAGATCCCAGAGAAGCTTTTACAACCATTTGTCATATGACTGCAGTAGTTGTGTGTAAATAATTTCAGTGAGAAACCCAAAGTTTCTGAAAAAGTTAAGTTAAGTAGTAGTTAAGTAGTGGCATCAAATCTACCAAAATGGGCCTAGATCAATACTTTGGGTTATCTACTTTAACAATCTGTATAATTTTCATAGATAAATCCAAAAATCAAAAGCTCTATTTCTGTTTAAACAGAGTAATAGCAAAAATGCTAAAAATCAACTGGTACTTTGGGCAAGTTTTTCTCTGAAATTACTGGTAGCAAAGGGATTAATATTGACATTTATGTCCCTTTAAAGAAATATTAACCTAGAAATAGAAATAGGGCCATTCTGAGCTTAATGTTTTAGAGTATGTTCTAGTTTAAAGGAATAAGCTACTTTATACACCATAAAGCTGATATCAGAGCATATAGAGTTACTAATTAATGCAGATCATCAAGTACTTGAATATGTGTGTATACTGCAGTAAGGACATTTCTGTGATCTTAGATTGGCTATTGGGATGTAAAAAGAGCTGTTCAAGGAATTCTATCAATATCGATACAGGAGAATTTTCTCTCTTTTTCTTAGTAATATTTATTGCAACCATTTTGTAAACATCTTTCTGTAATGTTATTATTTTACACATTGTGTCTTGTTTTAATTACCTATTTTGCCATTTAAATCCTATTCAATAATTGCTGAAATAAAGTTTGAAATTTGTGCACTAAACCTTTTTTTTACTAATACAGCTAGGAATTATCTTGTATCATGAGGGATTTGACAAATTCTGTAAGTTCCTATCTCTAAAGATTCCCTAAGGAAAATGTCACAGTTTTGTGCTGCTAAAATAATTATTTCTTCCTAAGCAATGCTATGAATTTTCATGTTGTGACTTACCGTCTAAAGATTCCAAAATCATCAAGATGAATAATAAGCGTTTTGGTATTTACATAAATATATTTAGATGTATGTGAGTACAAAATGTTATAGCATCATGATCTAGCATTTAAATTGCTTTCTAAACACATCGAAATATAATTATTATGTGGATGTACTGACATTTTTTAAAATCCAAATATGCCTTAAGCATGAAACAGAAACCTAAACTTTAAAAAGTCATAAAACTCAATTGAAAGCTAAGTTTTCAATAAAAAAATGACTTAAAATAGTTCCTTTAATTTTTTTAACTCCAAGATTGAAGTGCACCGTATGGGCTCCATTTATTAATCAGCAGAGGCCCAACGTTTGAGGATCGCCTGAAACGGAAGTTAAGAAGCAGCGGTCATAAGACAGCTTCTTTTTAAACTGTCCACCACCTTTTAGGTGGTGGATTGAAATCATCCCGATCAGATATGATCGGGATGATTGACAGCCCCTGCTAGCAGCCAATTGGCCGCCAGTGAACAGGGGGCAGCATTGCACAAGCATTTAACTAGAAATGCTTGAGCAATGATAAATTAGCAATGTCAAGCGGACAAGATTTACTATAGTGAATCATGTCCACTCACCATTTAATACATTTACCACTATGTATTTATGGGGATTAATCCTAGATTTCTGTATTAATATATAAAGTTGGTTTTCAATTTGATCTCACGTATGTATATAACTATCCCTATTGCAAATTAGAATGTAAACGCTTCAGAGCTAACTCTCCAATATTGTGTTCTGTGTATTCTTTCCATGTTCAAACGCACTTATATTTGTTATCTCAAAACTATGAAAACATGGTGTGTATATACACATACAAATTAAAATACATATATACATTATACATACCATATGTTGTTTTCTATTCAGCAGTTGAATTTTTGTATTTATGCATTGGAGCTACAATTTATAGAGTGATTCTCCATTTCATGTTTAGCATTGTATATTTCATATGATCAATCATATGATTCTGATTATAATTTAGTAGGTAGAATCTAACTTTGCTTATCATCTTATAATTTCTGTTATATGATAAATTTATTTCCTTTTCAGTGCCAACTTAATCCATTTAAAAAAACATAATTTATGTAAGAACTTACCTGATAAATTAATTTCTTTCATATTGGCAAGAGTCCATGAGCTAGTGACGTATGGGATATACAATCCTACCAGGAGGGGCAAAGTTTCCCAAACCTCAAAATGCCTATAAATACACCCCTCACCACACCCACAATTCAGTTTAACCAATAGCCAAGTAGTGGGTGAAACATAAGGAGTAAAAAAGCATTCAAAAAGAGGAACTGGAAATATAATTGCGCTTTAATACAAAAATCATAACCACCATAAAAATGGTGGGCCTAATGGACTTTTGCCATTATGAAAGAAATGAATTTATCAGGTAAGTTCTTACATAAATTATGTTTTCTTTCATGTCACTGGCAAGAGTCCATAAGCAAGTGATGTATGGGATAGAAATACCCAAGATGTGGGAGTCCACAGAAGATTCACTAGAGAGGGAAGGATAAAATAAAAACAGCTAATTCCGCTGAAAAAATTAAATCCACACAAAAAAATAAGTCTTTCTCATAAATTTCTCATAAATTTCAAGAAAAAAACTTAAATCATAAGCAGAAGAATCAAACTGAGAAAGCTGCCTGGGGAACTTTTCTACAAAAAAGAGAAAGCAAATACATCAAAATGGTAAAATTTAGTAAATGTATGCAAAGACCAAGTTGCTGCTTTGCAAATCTGATCAACCGAAGCTTCATTCTTAAAAGCCCAAGAAGTGGTGACTGATCTAGAAGAATGAGCTGTAATTCTCAGAGGCGGAGATTGCCCCGTATCCAAATAAGCCTTGTGAATCAAAAGCTTTAACCAAGATGCCAAAGAAATGGCAGAGGCTTTCTGACCTTTCCTAGGACCAGAAAAAAAAAAAATAGACTAGAAGTCTTCCTGAAATCTTTAGTAGCTTTGACATAATATTTCAAAGCTCTTACAACATCCAAAGAATGTAAAAATCTTTCAAGAGTATTCTTAGGATTAGGACACAAGGAAGGAACAACAATTTCCCTACTAATGTTGTTAGAATTCACAACCTTAGGAAGACATTTAAACAAAGTCCCCACAACAGCCTTATCCTGATGAAAAATCAGAAAAGGAGACTCACAAGAGAGAGCAGACAATTCAGAAACTCTTCTAGCTGAAGAGATAGCCAAAAGGAACAACACTTTCCAAGAAAGTAGTTTAATATCCAATGAATGCAGAGGCTCAAAAGGAGGAGCCTGCAAAGCCTTCAAAATCAAATTAAGACTCCTAGGAGGAGAGATTGATTTAATAACAGGCTTGATATGAACCAAAGCCTGAACAAAACAGTGAATATCAGGCAGCTTAGCAATCTTTCTATAAAATAAAAAAGAAAGAGCAGATATTTGTCCCTTCAAAGTACTTGCAGACAAACCTTTATCCAAATCATCCTGAAGAAACTAAAGAATGCCAAGAATTTATGATAAGAACACCATGAGATATAGGTTTTCCAAACCCAATAATACATTTTTCCTGAAACAGACTTACGAGCCTGTAGCATAGTATTAATCACTGAGTCAGAGAGACCTCTATGACTAAGCACTTAGCGTTCAATTTCCATACCTTCAAATTTAGCGATTTGAGATCCTGATGGACAAACGTCCCTTGAGACCGAAGGTCTGGTCTTAAAGGAAGTGGCCAAAGTTGGCAACTTGACATCCGGACAAGATCCGCAAACCAAAATCTGTGAGATATAATCTCAGCTATCTTACAACAGCTACACTTAAATTTGGTAGAATTGTGTTCAGGCAGAAGGGTTCCTACAGCAGCTTCTGAGACAGGATCAGATTGAGACATCTTGTAAAATGTAAAAGAAAAAATATCATTTAAACAAAAAAATATCTTATTTCCTCATATAGCAGTTTCAGGAATGGGAAAAAATGCAAATGCTAAAATAGCATAGCCCTCTGAGCATAAAGAAGGCAAGGAGCATATAGGAAGTGAAGTAAAATAAAACAAAACATTTTTTGGCACCAAGTATGACGCATGACGCAAAAGAAAGTACAAATTCTTTTTTTGCGCCAACAAACATCTGGAAATGACCCAACTCGCATCATAACAGATGCAACTTCGTGCCAAACAACCTGTCTTCAACTAAGACGCAGGAAATTATGAACTTGCGTCATCATAGACGCACATTCGTGCCAAAACATTATTGAGCTAAAAATAACGCAATAAATAACAGCATTTTGTGCCCTCGCAAGCTTAAATCTGCCAGCAAATTTTTAGAGAAACAAGTCAAATTGGAAAAAAGACTAAACCCCAGGTAAGAAAATATTTAAAAAATAACTTATAAAACATGATTCCCATACTGAAACTGCTTGACTGCAAAGGGAAATATACATAGACCTGTGTAACAGGCTTTCATTAACCCTGTGATACACCTGTGCTTGTAAATGTAATTTTTAGTTAACAATGCATAACTTTGCAAATAAACTTTGTTTATAGCATGCTTGTCTCAATAAAAGCTTCTATTTAAATGTTAGATTGCAAATTAATATTGCTATCCACTTGATAAATATGCCAACAGTAAGAAATAAATTCTTTCAGCAAGACACTTATAACTAACTATAAATGATAGATTTCTTTTAAATCTATCATGTACAGCTTCTATATATAAAGACTGTACCTTGTTATAAGAGCCTGTTCACATAAATTGTGAAAAATATAATCTTTAATATGCTTATTTTGCAATATATGAAGTATATGACTATATTCAAATATATGTTACTTCTACAATGTGTACAATGTATAACTGTATACTTTTATATGTTTAAACAAAAGTCTTTTACAATATAAAAGGTTTTTATTATCTGTCTGCAAAACCAACTAACTAGTTTTAACATAAGATGCTATGGCCTAGATTTGGAGTTCGGCGGTAAAAGGGCTGTTAACGCTCCGCAGGCTTTTTTCTGGCCGCACCATAAAATTAACTCTGGTATCGAGAGTTCAAACAAATGCTGCGTTAGGCTCCAAAAAAGGAGCGTAGAGCATTTTTACCGCAAAAGCAACTCTCGATACCAGAGTTGCTTACGGACGCGGCCGGCCTCAAAAACGTGCTCGTGCACGATTCCCCCATAGGAAACAATGGGGCTGTTTGAGCTGAAAAAAAACCTAACACCTGCAAAAAAGCAGCGTTCAGCTCCTAACGCAGCCCCATTGTTTGCTATGGGGAAACACTTCCTACGTCTGCACCTAACACTCTAACATGTACCCCGAGTCTAAACACCCCTAGCCTTACACTTATTAACCCCTAATCTGCTGCCCCCGCTATCGCTGACCCCTGCATATTTTTTTAAACCCCTAATCTGCCGCTCTGTAAACCGCCGCCACCTACGTTATCCCTATGTACCCCTAATCTGCTGCCCTAACATCGCCGACCCCTATATTATATTTATTAACCCCTAACCTGCCCCCCACAACGTCGCCGACACCTGCCTACACTTATTAACCCCTAATCTGCCGAGCGGACCTGAGCGCTACTATAATAAAGTTATTAACCCCTAATCCGCCTCACTAACCCTATCATAAATAGTATTAACCCCTAATCTGCCCTCCCTAACATCGCCGACACCTAACTTCAATTATTAACCCCTAATCTTCCGATCGGAGCTCACCGCTATTCTAATAAATGGATTAACCCCTAAAGCTAAGTCTAACCCTAACACTAACACCCCCCTAAGTTAAATATAATATTTATCTAACGAAATAAATTAACTCTTATTAAATAACTTATTCCTATTTAAAGCTAAATACTTACCTGTAAAATAAATCATAATATAGCTACAATATAAATTATAATTATATTATAGCTATTTTAGGATTAATATTTATTTTACAGGCAACTTTGTAATTATTTTAACCAGGTACAATAGCTATTAAATAGTTAAGAACTATTTAATAGTTACCTAGTTAAAATAATAACAAATTTACCTGTAAAATAAATCCTAACCTAAGTTATAATTAAACCTAACACTACCCTATCAATAAAATAATTAAATAAACTACCTACAATTACCTACAATTAACCTAACACTACACTATCAATAAATTAATTAAACACAATTCCTACAAATAAATACAATTAAATAAACTAGCTAAAGTACAAAAAATAAAAAAGAACTAAGTTACAGAAAATAAAAAAATATTTACAAACATAAGAAAAATATTACAACAATTTTAAACTAATTACACCTACTCTAAGCCCCCTAATAAAATAACAAAGCCCCCCAAAATAAAAAATTCCCTACCCTATTCTAAATTAAAAAAGTTACAAGCTCTTTTACCTTACCAGCCCTGAACAGGGCCCTTTGTGGGGCATGCCCCAAGGATTTCAGCTCTTTTGCCTGTAAAAAAAAACATACAATACCCCCCCCCCCAACATTACAACCCACCACCCACATACCCCTAATCTAACCCAAACCCCCCTTAAATAAACCTAACACTAAGCCCCTGAAGATCTTCCTACCTTGTCTTCACCATCCAGGTATCACCGATCCGTCCTGGCTCCAAGATCTTCATCCAACCCAAGCGGGGGTTGGCGATCCATAATCCGGTCCAGAAGAGGCTCCAAAGTCTTCCTCCTATCCGGCAAGAAGAGGACATCCGGACCGGCAAACATCTTCTCCAAGCGGCATCTTCAATCTTCTTCCATCCGGAGCGAAGCGGCAGGATCCTGAAGACCTCCAGCGCGGAACATCCATCCGGACCGACGACTGAACGACGAATGACTGTTCCTTTAAGGGACGTCATCCAAGATGGCGTCCCTCGAATTCCGATTGGCTGATAGGATTCTATCAGCCAATGGGAATTAAGGTAGGAATTTTCTGATTGGCTGATGGAATCAGCCAATCAGAATCAAGTTCAATCCGATTGGCTGATCCAATCAGCCAATCAGATTGAGCTCGCATTCTATTGGCTGTTCCGATCAGCCAATAGAATGCGAGCTCAATCTGATTGGCTGATTGGATCGGCCAATCGGATTGAACTAGATTCTGATTGGCTGATTCCATCAGCCAATCAGAAAATTCCTACCTTAATTCCGATTGGCTGATAGAATCCTATCTGCGGTATGGAAAAGTCGCGGCTGAAAAGTGAGCGTTAGACCCTTTAATCACTGACTCCAAATACCAGCGGGCGGCCAAAACCAGCGTTAGGAGCCTCTAACGCTGGTTTTGACGGCTACCGCCGAACTCCAAATCTAGGCCTATGTGATTTAAAATGGAGGTTTATTCAACCTTGAATTTATAGCTCTAAAATGGATGCTCCTTGCAATTTAAAGTGCGTATGTCTAAACTCTTGTATAACAGATTATCAAGGCCACATTGTTGAAGATAGAAAAAGCTAGACAAGTTTTGTTGATGTTAAAATGATGCTAAAAATACATATAAAAAGAAAACAATAAATGATGACGTCATCCAAATAAAAAACTATAAAAACACCTTGTTGTAAACATGAGGCAGGTGACTCTGACAGGATATTATAGAGCATTTCTAAGGATAAGATTTGGTTGCAAAGAAGTCATTTCGAGTGGTATGTAACAATTGTTATTGAAAGCAAGTTTAAACTAAATGGTCTTTTAACTCTGTGTGTATATTGGATTTAAATGAATTTAATTTTATATTACTTCTGTAAGCTGATTTTTCTGTATAATAAAAATTTATTTTTAAACAATGTTATCTTCTCAAGTACCATTTCTTTATTGTACTCAAAACTTTATTTGTAAGAAATGAGACCTGTTTCACTGATATAATATTTAAAGTTCAGTGCTTGGAATTTATATTTCAATATAACTGTGCTTTAAGACCTTATAAGTGAATTAGGTGTGAACCACTACAATTGGCGTCCCTGGGTGTTTTGAGAGATAATATATGTTTTATAATAATTATTATAATTTTACCTAGGTCCTCTTATACGTAAGAGATGGTACTAGAATATCATGGCTAATCAGGATTTGCAGAATCTTTTAAAACTCAATTATGTGTTTAAAATGCAGAATGATAGAGTCATTGGAAATTATGAGGTTATTGCTTTGGAGATACAGTTAGGGTTTAATTCATTTAAACTTCGCTAATGCTGCTGGAGTAGTTTTGCAACAACCTATATATCACACTATAGATGCAGATTTTGATCCTGCAACAAATAGAAATACAAATGTTTCTTATGATGGTATAGTAGAGATTTTAGGCAGACCTCCTGTTATTGCTACAGGAATACAAAGACATTGCCCTAAAGGCTTTAGCCTGAATTGAGATGTGGGGTACTCCTAGATCTAGTTTGTACAGTCCAGGAAAGGGAAAATAAATAATACCAGCTGCAGAATATGAGCAAGCTGAGAGGGAAAACCTTTTTAATGTGATACAATTTTTATGTTATATGTAAGCTCAGGTTTTAAATAGTGAAAATGTCTTGAGTGTCATGCATATAGCAAGTTTTTTTTTGCTGAAGCTGCAGGAATTCCTAAATGAAATATAAAAACAACAATTGGAGTGATGCCACGCAATCCGAAGGACATAGCTTTGTGGTTAAATGACAGAGTTTATGCATTAGCTGGAGTTTATCCAACTTATTTTCTTCCACAAAATAGAACGTTAGTTAATGCTATTTTATTCTCTGGTTTGTGTGTTTTTATATTTGAGGCAAGGAAGTGAAATTCAGTGATTTATGCATATCATGTAAAGACACAAGGTAAAGATACTTTGGCTTCACTTGCGGATATTTTTAGGAATGATGGATATAAATAGTGGCATTGTAGCAGCATATTTATTAGAGCTGAGATTTACAGAGAATACTCACGACGTGGTATGGGGTTGTTTAAAGCCAAATGTTAAAGGACAAGTCTTAATTTTAGATATAGAGAGACAAATACTCTCTATGCCTATTGCTGAGAGACCGAAAACAAATACCTGATATATCTTAAGACATACTTATACACTTGTAAGTAAGGACCTGACTGGAGATGCACTAGTAACTTCAAATAGCAGAGAAAAGGAAAGGAGAAAAGATTTTCCAGCAAAGGAAAAACAGAGCTCAGTTTGTAAAAAAAAAAAAAAAATGCAAGAGAACAATATCCACAGAAACAAACTAAATTTAACCCTCCACTACCTTACTCCCAAGCACCTCCATCTTACACCAATGAAAATCAGTTTATAACTATTTAGAGCAAATCTTCAGATTTGCCTTATGAGGAATTTCCTCGCAGGACATTGAGACCATTTTTTAAAAAAAGACTCCAGATCGGTATGGATTTGGAGATGGTAGTGTAAGATATAGAGGAAAAGGTACAGGAGCGTGAGATTCATTCTACTGAAAGGGGTGAAATTTCAGTTGCCCCAGCTAATACTAAAAAAGTAGGGCAAATAGAGAAATCACTACCAGACATCCCAGAAGAGTCTGAAGGTGAATTAAGTAAATTAACAGTAGATTATGGGGGAGAGACTTATGAGGGGTATTTAGATACACAAGCATAAATATCTTTAGTACAATCAGATATGTTAAAAGAAGATGTATTAGCAAATATAACTATACAGACTTTAAAAGGTGAAGGTACTTATCCCTCATATAATGCACAAGTAAAAATAAATGGTAAAAGAGTGCACTTAGAATTAGTTCAGCATCCTAAGCTTGAATCTGATTTTCTTATAGCTTATAAGGATGTAGCACATTTTATTTCATTACAGCTGGAAGATGAGCTTCCTTTAACTACTAGAGTTGTGGAATAAGCATTTATGAAAATGCAATTAGATCATACTGCAGTATCTGACGTTAGAAACTTAGATTTTTGCTTAAAGAAAAATATTAATATATTTCACAAGTGGGAAAATCAGGTTAGACATCGTAAAGGAATCAGTCATCATATTGCTACAGGCACAGTAGTTCCTAAGAAACAGGCACAGTATAAAATCAATGGTGTAGCCATTCCCTAAATACAGGGAGTCATTGATGATTTACTTAAACTAGGAGTACTAAAAGAACAGTACAGTCAAATGAACTCAGCAGTCTACCCTGTTCCCAAACCGGATGGTTCTTGGTTAATGGTATTAGACTATAGAGAAGCTAACAGGGTTACACCACAGGTGGCAACACAAAATACACATGCACCTTCTATTTTACACAATTTGCAAAGGAAAACTTTTAAGACAAAGTCAGACTTGGCAAATGGTTTTTGGAGTCATCCTATTACTCCAGATAGTTACTGGATAACAGGTTTTACTTGGAGAGGCAAAACTTTGGTATTTACCCGATTACCTCAGGGATTTTTGAATTCAAGTGCATTATTTACTTCAGATGTAGTCAATTTATTGTCTAAATTTCCAGAAGTGAAGGTGTATGTGGATGACATATTTTTCACATGATAGTGAGGAGTAACACATAGCATAGTAGTGTTGGATCAGGTTTTGACTATATTACATGCTGCAGGTTATGTAGTATCTCTTAAGAAATCTCAAATTGCAGGACATACTGTTACTTTCTTGGGATTTGAAATTTCTGAAAGGGGGAGAGGATTATCTGATAATTATAAAGAAAAAATAGCAGCTTTAACACATCCACATTCTCTAAAACAATTACGTAGTATAATTGGTTTACTTACTTATGCAATGTTTTTCATACCTGATTTCAATGTGTTAATTGCACCTTTGCATGCTGCAGTCTCAAGGGAGATAAAATCTAAAACAAAAAGACCACGGATACTTTTTAAGTGGACGACTCAGGAAGAGGCACTAAATGCATTATTAAATGCATTATTAGAGGCAGTAAATGGGCAAAAATTTAGCTCAAAGAGATAGTACTAAGGATCTATTAGATTACATAAATATATCACCGAATGCAAGCTATATAAGGTTATATAACGTAAATTAGACAATTCTAATAGCACTTCTATCTTATGTATATTCAAAAACAGAGATAAAGTTTACTATGATAGAGAAGCTTTTGGTAGCTGTTAATATAACACTGTTAAAGTCAAGACAGATTGCACAGGGGAAAGATATATATGTACATACAACAATAGCCTCACTTGATAACTTACAAAAGCAAGGAAGCACTAAAGAATAGATGGATAAAATGGTTTTCTATTTTGGAAGACCCACAGATATATTTTATTCATGATAAGAATCTGACACCTCTAGATGATTTACCAGCTCCAAAGCAACCCTCAAGTTGGAATTTATAAATTTATCCAAAGTATTACAATTCAGCTATATTTTACACTGATAGCTCTGCAATAATCTCTAGTAAAGAGAAAGTAAATAAATCTGCTGGAGCAGGAATTGCAAAATATTCTCCCACTCTGACTTTATTGCGTTCATGGCAAATCCCTTTAAGGGATCATTCAGCTTAATTTGCAGGAATTTCTGCATTAGCATTTGCTATGAAGGAAGCATTGTTAGATAAAGGACCAGTGTTGATTGTAACTGATTCTGCATACCTGGCAAGATCTGTATTCCAGGATTTACGAATCTGGAAATCTAATGTTTTTTTAACTGCAAAGAAAAACCATTAAAACATATTGTCAAATGGAAAGCAATTGCTGTTTATTTGGATCTAAAGCCTGATATTGAAGTAGTACATGAACCAGCTCATAGAAAGCTAGGTTCTTCTTTGCAAACAGAAGGCAATATATTTGCAGATACTCTTGCACAAAGTGTAAGTAAAAATATGCAGTAATTGCAGTTAAAACTCGAATTACAGCAACCAGTAATCTTGACACAGAGTTAAATGCTTGCTTGGATAAAACCAGACCTAATCCACCTGGTTATCCTAAAAAATATCTTTATGAATTAAAAGACAAACATTGTATGGTTGAGATTGGAGACTAACAATTGATTATTCCCCCTGTCATAGACAGATGGAACATAACAGAGATGGCCTATTCTAGTATTGGACATCCTCATTTAGGGCGAGATAAAGTCTTATTTACCCTAAAGTCAAAATATTGGTGGCCTAATATGAAGGAAACGGTCATAAGAGTTATAGGGAGTTGTAAAGCATGTCTCGTTAATAATCCAAATCACTATAAACAACCATACATTGTTAAAGAAATTCATAATAAGCCATTTGATCTGATTTATTTAGATCACATAGGGCCTTTACCTACTTCACATGGGTATAAATATGTGTTAGTATATGTTGATGCTTGTACAAGGTTCATATGGTTATACCCTGTTAAAAGTGCCACGGCTAGTACCACGCTTGATAGTCTCAATTCCTTAGTAAGTATTGGTAAACCTAAAGCCCTACACTCAGATGCTGGATCAGCTTTAACATCTACTCAAGCACAAGAGTGGGCTAAGTCTTTTGATATAAAATGGGAAATCAGTGCACCTTATCATCCCCAAAGTAGTGGGGTTGTTGAAAGGAAAAATGCTGAGGTAAAACGATTGTTAACCAAGTTACTAACTAACCGCCCAAAACAGTGGTATCCCCTGTTAACTTATGTACAAGTAGGTTTAAATAATATACCTTCTGTTATTTCTGGGAAAACACCTTATCAATTGTTATATGGTATACCTATGAATACAATGTTTAATACTGAGTACCTTTCTGCACGAGGGAGATTAGAGCAATTATCTATTTTACAAAAAATACGTGATTGTTTTGCACTATCTGCTTTTACACCTAACCTTTTATGGCCAAGGTGGAAACCTACAAAGGTAAAACATGTCATTAACCTAAGGACTTTGATTATAGAAGACAAACAAGGAAAAGACAGAATTGTCAGCATTGATAACTTAAAGCCAGCTTCTAAATTTGAGTTAGAAGCTGACAAACCCTCTGACTTACTCTCAGTGGGTTACTCTGAATGAAGCAAACCGGATTAATAATTAATTTCAAATGATGCCATTTTCTTCAAACCCAGAGACTATAACACCTTTTTATTATGATGTTGAAGAAGGTGATCAAATAAATGAAGTAGATTCATTTGATACACCAACACCAGTTACAAGATCTAATCCTGTTTTACCTATCATAAATACAATGCTATCAGTACAAACACTGATACAACAACAAGGACTGAAACTGTTAAAGAACTTGTTCAATTATAAAAACCTTAACATATTGAGATATACAGTACTGATACTTTTTATACTTCTCCTTATCTTGATATCAACCTGCATGGTAGTTTTTTGTCTACAGTGGAATAATCTTGCAAAGAGACATGGAGCTGTTCTGGCATGGAATCAAACAAAAGCTCAAGAGAATGCTGTACCAATGATATCAAGACTGAAAAGAGCTGAACATTACAATCTGCAACCTGTAGAAATAAAGATGAATGGGCTACTGCAAGGAATTTATTGGAAACCATTTCCAAAACCTATAATACAAAAACAAAAAATATTAGGAATATCTCAAATCGTATTGATAGATTCAACAATAATATCAAAGAAAGCAAAGATCACAACTCAAATGGGAAGAAAATTGGTAAAAGATCACATAAATGGGCAAATGGAAATGATACAAGCAAAGACTTTGGAATATGATTTGCCTTTGCAAGAATACTGGAAACAAAAGGCATACAGAGAAAAAATATGTTTTTCAACATTTGCACATTGCTATTATGTGGACTTTCAAGGTACAAGGAGATGGCCTTCAAAGGAAATAAAAGCAGATCAATGTCCACGTCCTGGGATTAAAATTGAAAAAGTCAAGTATAAAGAATATCCTATTTTTTTATCTAAACACAGGACAATTAACTCAAAAAGGCTTCTTTCCTGAAAATCACACAGATCCTCGCATTGCATTCTGGGAAAACGCAGAGGAGGAGGAATACAGGTTTCCTGAAGGAGTAAAATCATATAATGGAGCAGTGTTTTGTACTAACACACTTTATTCAGAATGGTGGACACCAGAGTTACATACAGATGAAGGATACCTGCAACAATTTGAGAAACTTCAGCTTGAAGTAGTGGATCAACAGACAGGAAGACTGCGAGAGCAAGCATTACCTACATAATGGAATGAGAAAAGAAAAGATGAAATGTTTTTAAAACTAAAAGAATGGGATACATGTACAAAGCCAAGATATGCAGCTTTCTTAAATACAATGTATTACAGTCACTCATGCAAAGAAAAGAACAATCTTTGTAATATAACAGTTGAAGATCTAATTAAAAAGGGCATTTCTGTCTTGGAAACAGACTATACATGTATATCCTGCTGTTTATACCTCAGGAAGTCAGGAAAGTATTTTCATTTTAAACCTAAAGATATTGATAAGGAATTCCTGCAGTATGCAGGCAAGCCAGGGTTTAGGTGCGTGACAAAACATCACATTATTAACAAAAATAATGTAATATATTCCCTGTTTCAGAAATGTCTCATAGATAAAATATCCAGTAAAAGTAGTAATTGCAAGTATGAAACAAATGGATGTAAATATAACAGTTGATGACATACCATGTAAATAAGCTAAATGTTATAAGCAAAATGTGACAGATATGACTTATGATGAAGCTGTTTGGGGAACAAATAATATATTTGATAATGTAACATATATTACAATAGAGAATATAATTCCAGATGATTGTAATACAGAAGAAAAAACAAATAAAAGGCAGTTAATGTCTAATGCTGAAGTTCAGAAATTGACAGGGCATTTATTAAGTGATGCAGTATTAATTGTCAGTGACATTTCAGATATTAATGATGAAGAATTGAAGAGAGGATTGATGATCTTAACAGATCACATGATAACTATGCTAACTGCAGTGAGTGATGTCTGATTTTACAATGGTAGATGAAGAAATGAAAGCAGTAGCAATACTAAATTATTTGACAGCTATAAGGTTAACCTTACAAGAAGGACACATTGATATTACACTATTAAATGTTACAGAAATTTCTACACAATTAAGTCTAACGGTAAAACAAACAAATTATGCTGGATATTTAAAAATCAATATATATATATATATATTATGAGATGATAATACCTGGAAATGTATACACAACAAATTGGGAGATTGTTAATTTTGGGCATTTAATTAGTACTCCGGATCATATGGCATTGTTTCAAATTCAACATCCATATCAATATATTTCACAGTATTTTGATAGCTGGGAATATATTGAAACAGAAAATTGTGTTGATCTAGGATATTTAGTATGTGAAAATGTCTACAAACGAAAACCATGTGGTGTTGATAAACAAGACTCTGATTGTACTGTTAAAATTACGCCTCTACAATCACCATACACTCGCATAGAACCAATTCATAATGGGTCATATGTTGTGATTACTAGTCAAAATGATTGTAAAATCCCAATGCTGCAAGCTACAATGGTAACTGTTAATGAATCTGTAGAGTGTTATAATACAATTTTAACACCACCAGTGATTAAGAATATACATGCTAGATCACATTTAACAATGCAGGTACCCCATGTTACATTGCAAATTCCATACATGACAGCATTTTGGGCTCATTTACATAACATGCAAGTGAGATTGGGCTCCTCCCATAAAGCAATTGAGAATTTGATTAAAAGGGCACATGCAGACCTCTTAAGAACTGACTTGCATAAAGGGGACTTTCCTACCTGGATTAGAACTTTAGGTAAATCATTGATTCCAATAATGCCAGCATTGGGTAATGTTATTTCAAAAATTGGAGAAGGTTTAGCTACAGTGGGGAATGGTATTTTTGGAGACATACTGGGAATATGTACTATGTATTAATAGCCATAGTATTGTGTATCATTTTATTTAGAATTTTTGTCCTTTCTTCCTAGGAGAAAATCTAAGTAAAAAAATAATAAGCAATTATTTGTCAACCTGTTTTCTTTTGAATAAAATAGCAGAAAAGAAACGGCAAGCTTATTATCATGTTATGCTATAATTCATATATGCTATATGTATATATCTTGTTAAGTTATAATTTATATGCCAATAACATCTGTAGAAGTAAAGATTTATTATTTTTATTATAAATGTATTTTTATTGTAAATGTAACCAGTATAAACTTATTGCTTAGAAACATTAATAATCCTTTATTTTCACGAAGAAAACCTGTGGATTACAATTTATTATCTACTTGACTTAAAAAACCTTGAATTACAAATTGTTATCAGTGTCTTTGCATAAAGCAGAATCAAGAATGAGGAATGTGCACGTTTTTTTGTTTCTTTTTCTCATTTAAAAGGAAAGTAATAAAAGTACTCCTACGACACACATTTTTATGAGGATATTTCTCCAAGCAAGAATTACCAAGCTAACTGGACATCTATAACTCATCCACTAATGAATTATACACCAATTAACCAATTTCTATCAAATGGATATTTTGGAGAATTTATTTACGACGTGTTCCTAAATGGCAAGTCATCTTCCAATGAGGAGGATTTAACCATTGTTACCTAATGATTTACAGTTATTTAACGTTATAATCTTGTAACTTATAAAAGAAATACTAATATGCTTCAACAAAGCTTTATGGAGATTTCTTATTTGTATGAATCCATCATACTTACATCGGCTGGGATCCAACTGTTTTTCTTACTGGCGCAGGAGTAAAACGTTTCTGTTCAACTAACAGTTTGCTTCAAACTTCCCAAAATGGATTACAAACAAAATCCTGATTCTCCAGTCCAGAGAAAAGTTTGCTGCAATAATTTCCATAACAGAATACAAACATGATGTTCTGTCTGGCTCAATGTTTCATGAATTAATTACAGATATACTCCTACTTAAAGAAGATTATGAAAAAGTTCAGTTTAATTCCTGGATCATTAATGTCTGACTTTATTTTGTTTGCATTATTAAGGACACTTTGATTTCATGTCCGTTACTCTGCTGAATACCGGACATTAATGACGCATTTCTTTTTCTGTGGGAACGAAGGGCTGGAAACTTTCTTATCTTTTCTTCAAGAATGTATTGGAGGGGCTGTAACAGGCTTTCATTAACCCTGTGATACACCTGTGCTTGTAAATGTAATTTTTTGTTAACAATGCATAACTTTGCAAATAAACTTTGTTTATAGCATGCTTGTCTCAATAAAAGCTGCTATTTAAATGTTAGATTGCAAATTAATATTGCTATCCACTTGATAAATATGCCAACAGTAAGAAATACATTCTTTGAGCAAGACACTTATAACTAACTATAAATGATAGATTTCTTTTAAATCTATCATGTACAGCTTCTATACATAAAGACTGTACCTTGTTATAAGAGCCTGTTCACATAAATTGTGAAAAATATAATCTTTAATATGCTTATTTTGCAATATATGAAGTATATGACTATATTCAAATATATGTTACTTCTACAATGTGTACAATGTATAACTGTATCCTTTTATATGTTTAAACAAAAGTCTTTTACAATATAAAAGGTTTTTATTATCTGTCTGCAAAACCAACTAACTAGTTTTAACATAAGATGCTATGTGATTTAAAATGGAGGTTTATTCAACCTTGAATTTATAGCTCTAAAATGGATGCTCCTTGCAATTTAAAGTGCGTATGTCTAAACTCTTGTATAACAGATTATCAAGGCCACATTGTTGAAGATAGAAAAAGCTAGACAAGTTTTGTTGATGTTAAAATGATGCTAAAAATACATATAAAAAGAAAACAATAAATGATGACGTCATCCAAATAAAAAACTATAAAAACACCTTGTTGTAAACATGAGGCAGGTGACTCTGACAGGATATTATAGAGCATTTCTAAGGATAAGATTTGGTTGCAAAGAAGTCATTTTGAGTGGTATGTAACAATTGTTATTGAAAGCAAGTTTAAACTAAATGGTCTTTTAACTCTGTGTGTATATTGGATTTAAATGAATTTAATTTTATATTACTTCTGTAAGCTGATTTTTCTGTATAATAAAAATTTATTTTTAAACAATGTTATCTTCTCAAGTACCATTTCTTTATTGTACTCAAAACTTTATTTGTAAGAAATGAGACCTGTTTCACTGATATAATATTTAAAGTTAAGTGCTTGGAATTTATATTTCAATATAACTGTGCTTTAAGACCTTATAAGTGAATTAGGTGTGAACCACTACACCTGACTCATGGCAAATATCAGTAAACACATATATTTAGAACTTTATATAAATACATAAAGCGCCAACCATAGCTGAGAGTGTCTTAAATAATGATACATACTTACCAAAAGACACACATCCACATATAGCAGATAGCCAAACCAGTACTGAAAACTATCAGCAGAGGTAATGGTATATAAGAGTATATCGTTGATCTGAAAAGGGAGGTAGGAGATGAATCCCTACGACCGATAACAGAGAACCCTTGAAAAGATTTCCCACAATAGAAACCATAAAAATCAATAGGCAACACTCTCTTCACATCCCTCTGACAAACACTGTACTCTGAGAGGAACTGGGCTTCAGAATGCTTAGAAGCACTTATCATAGAAGAAAAACAAAAAAATCAAGCACAAACTTCCTTCACCACCTCCATGGGAGGCAAAGTTTGTAAACCTGAATTGTGGGTGTGCTGAGGGGTGTATTTATAGGCATTATGAGGTTTGGGAAACTTTGCCCCTCCTGGTAGGATTGTATATCCCATACGTCACTATCTCATGGACTCTTGCCAATTACATGAAAGAAAGTTACTTTTTGGCTACTAATTATAACATTGGACATACAAACATTGTAGACTTTTGACTTTGCTTCTAGTGGGCAGTCTAAGAGGTAGACACAAGAAGAGAGCTTGCTCTCACCTAAGGGTATTTGTTCATTACTCTCCCCTTCCTTGTGGAATACTTTCCTATAGGTGGTTTAATCTGCCTGAGCTCACCTTAGGAAGTCAATGACGATTATCACCCAAGACCATTTTGATGGCAAACAGGAGGATGCTTAAGAAAAGACAGTGAAGTCTCTTATTAAGCTTCACACAGCAGCAACAGATGAACGGTCTTCCTATAACTCTGTCATATACTTGGGCAATAAAATATTGTGGCCTTATACCATGTATGCCATATTTATAAGTGAGGGGAACACTGTGTAAGAAAGGCAAGACTGCATTGGTAGATCAGACCACCTGCAATAATCTGAACAAATCATTAAGAAATAACTAAAGATCCATTAAAAAAGATAAGCAACTCCCTTTTTTCATTTCTTTTTTGTATTCTACTGTTGCAAGGCAGGGATTGATTACAAAAAATGAACAGCTTGAGTGTGCCATCTAATTAACTATTTTAAAGGGTTCTTCCTATGAGATGTGAAAGTTTTCTATTTAGTTGTCCCATGTACATAAGTATACTGATGTTGTGCTTTTTTATTCAACTTTGTATATGTTTCCAGGGTTGCTGAGCATTGTTACAGAGCATGATCATTCATCCAAATTGCAGATCCAGTGGATCCCAAGTACAAGCTGACATGTAGAAGGTAAGATCCATCACCACCTTTGGTATACCCAAATCTTATTGTTTTTATTGAGCCTTTATGTGAGTTTTACAATATTTGCCTGAGAAGGTTATGAAGATTATCATTGCCTGTTGCTGCTTGCACAAACTTGCATATCAGTTCTTCCCTTCAGCTAATGTAATACTAGGCCTGGAGCATGTTATATAAGATGCAACAAATGAGGAGAAGACGTTAATGTCAGCAGACAGATAAAAAGTTTAGGATGGACTAACGGAGAATGGTAAAATGAGAAGGGATTAGCGAAAGAGTAAAATATACAGTTATGAGCAACAAGTTCTATAGTCAGGTAATAGAGGACACGTTCTATAGTTAGGAAAAAGCAAGGCAGATTTTATAATCAGGTAATGGCTAGGAAGGTAAACCAGAGAAATAAGCAAACAAATTCTTTAGGCAGGAAAGGCCAATAGGTACTATGAGCAGGATCCGGATGGCAAGAATCAGATTTTATGAATTTGTAGAGAGAACAAACACGTGTTGAGAAAATATAATATATTTCTTGGACATTAGAAATTTATCATGAAACATGCTTGGGGGGTGATAGTTTGCTTACTATTGTTCTTAGAATTATCTGAACTTCTAACCAGGAAAATATATGTATAACTTAAGATGTGTGCAGAAATTACTTAGTATGTATTATTATAGCTGCATTTGCATAAAAATATGCTTAGTAAACAATTTTAATGTTACACGCTTATAACACTTTTTTTGCAAATGACAGGTGGTCATTGGGTAGATGCATTGTGAAATCTATTTATATAAGTCCAGAGAGACAAGTATTTGGGCTTTGGTGCCTTAGCTTCTCACTGGGCCAATATGTTAAAAGATCTTTGAGAAATGTCCATTTCTGTCTTGTCAGGCTCGCAATCTGTCCACCAGGTGATATGTTCTAAAAAAGTATGTTGACCCTCTCTTACTTCAATCCTTCACAATTTGGCACCTCGTTCCATAACTACAAAGTCACGCACTCATCCTCAGCCCTGGCATATTTCTCTGACATGCCATCTATGCAGATGTTCCTGCACTGCTGAGCGACATTGGAGAAAATCTCGATATTCAGCTGACTTTATTCACTACAAGTTCATCTTATTATTCTGCACTAAACCTCTCTAAGCAAGACTACTTCTATACTCTTATCTCTCTACTCTTTCTCCAGACCCAAAACATCTGTTCTCCACTTTAATACCCTTTTCTGCCCACCCCCCACCTCCTACTGCAACTTCCCTCTCTGCTCAAGACTTTGACTTTATCTTTCAACATACTACCAGTCTCCAACCCCCCTCAACAGCTCTAAATCATCCAAAACCACCAAGTTTAGATTGTTTTCCCCTGTTACTGTTTTGCCTTTATATTGTCCTCTTAACTTACTCACTGTCCCCTCGATCTACTTAACTTAGAGCTGCTCTCCTCCCTCTCTCCTTACTACTTATCCCTATTCTCACAAACATTTTCAACTAGTCAAACCTATCCTCAAAAAAAAACTTATCTCGATCCAACCTACCCATCTAACTACCACCCTATTTCCCTACTTCCCCTTGCCTCAAAACTTCTTGAAAAGCTAGTTTATTACATTTATTACATTTCCTCACATTGACCCACTGCAATCTGTTTTTTCCCCAAACAGAGACAGCAATATCAAGGTTACTAATAACCTACTTACTGTTGGGGTACTACAAGGCTCTGTCCTTGCCCCCTCTCAATCTATAGTACGTCATCATTGAGTTATTTAATGAAATCCCATGGGTTTCAATATCTTTTGTATGCTGATGACATCCAAATCTACCTTTCTGCACCAGACTCATCCTCTTCCTTGCTAACTTGTGTCACTAATTGTCTTTCTCATATTTCATCTTGGATGTACTTTCACTACGTTAAGCTAAATCTTTACAACATTAAGCTTCTTATTCTCCCCCCCTTCTTCCAAAATCCCCATATTTCTAGAACTGTTGATAATGATAATGGCATCATTACCCCATCCCCCTGTGCCTGATGTCTTCGAGCAATACTTTACTCAGATCTCTAATTCCCTCATTTACTCCTCACATTCATTCTTTGGCCAACTTCTGCCCTTTCCACCTTAAAAAAACATTCACCACTTCCTTAAACAAGACAAAGCTAAGATAATTAAACACTCACTCATCATTTCCTCCCTTGACTATTGCAACTCCATCCTCTCTGGACTCCCTAGTTGCCGTCTATCTCCAATCCATAATGAATGTCTCTGCCAGTCTGATCTTCTTTATATGTCACCCTTCTTCTGCTGCACCTCTCAACCAATACCTTCACTGGCTTCCTATAGTCTCCATATACCAAAATCTGTTGGTGCTTTACAATTAACTGATAATTATAATAATTTCTGTCCAGACGAGTGGCAAAGTGCCTTCCATAGGAAGCAATAGGGCTAGCTGCCTGTTCAACATTCTGCCCACATCATTAGTGTACATAGACTTGACAGAGTGGAGGGGCATGTTCTCAAAGCATTTTTATACAACAGTTGCACAGCAAATCTAAATTTTTCACTAGCAAAATGCTTTTTGCGCTTCTCGGGATCCACTCTTATAAAAAGCGGATCCCGAGTATTCTTCAAATTAAAATCAGCCAGTACGATGAAAGGAAAAAAGCTTTCATCATATTGGCTGATTTGAATTTGAAGATTCAAATCAGTCAATAGGAATGCAAGGGTACCCTATATAAAATGGGTACCTTGCATTAAATCTTCAGTGTGCAGCTGGAGACTGCATGAAGAGGACCTCTGTACCGATGGTCTGAAGAGGAGGACCAATAACACCGCCACCATTGCCGCTGACCTCTCCACCAATACCGGGATGAAGATAGAAGATGGAGCGTCAATGGAAGAAGATGAAAATGGAGCGCCGCCGGGATGAAGATGGAGCACCTCCCACCATCATTGGTGCGTACCAATTCTTTTTTATTTAGGTAGAAAAAGAACTGATTTTTTTATTTTGGGGTGTTGGTGGGGTAAAGGTCCCCTTAACAGCTATTTGTAGTTTATTTGTATGTAGAATAGTTTTTTTTTTGGGGGGGGGGTTAAGGGTATTAGAATAGGAATAATCTTTTAATTTTTGGTAATTTTGTTTGTTAGTTTTTGTAAGGGTAGTTTTGTTATTTTTTGTAACGGTAGGTTTTCTTTTTGTAAATGTTAGGCTTTTTGTTTTTGGTAAATGCTGACGGCTAGATTACGAGTCTTGAGTTATGAGTAAAAAAGCAGCGCTAAGCCTCATAACGCTGCTTTTTTTACTACCGCTGGTATTATGAGTCTTGTAGGTACAGCTGTCCCGCAAACTCACCGCAAATCAACTTACGCAAATTGCGTATAGTCTTTTTTCTATGGGACTTCCATAGCGCTGGTATTACGAGCTTGTCCTGGGAGGACAAAAAGTGAACAGCCTACCCCGTCAAGATTCGTAACGCATTCTAAAGTCAGCAGTTATGAGTTTTACACTACACGCTGTAGCATAAAACTCATAACTAAAGTGCTAAAAAGTACACTAACACCCATAAACTACCTATTAACCCCTAACCCGAGGCCCTCCCGCATCGCAAACACTAACATTAAATTATTAACCCCTAATCTGCCGCTCCGGACATCGTCACTAGAATAAACATATTAACCCCTAAACCGCCGCACTCCCGAATCACAAACATTAGTTTAATATTATTAACCACTAATCTGCCACCACCCAACGTCGCCACCACTATATTAAATTTATTAACCCCTAAATCTAAGTCTAACCCTAACACCCCCTAACTTAAATATAATTTAAATAAATCTAAATACAAATTACTATCATTAACTAAATAATTCCTATTTAAAACTAAATACTTACCTATACAATAAACCCTAAACTAGCTACAATATAACTAATAGTGACATTGTAGCTATCTTAGGGTTTATTTTTATTTTCAGGCAAGTTTGTATTTATTTTAACTAGGTAGAATAGTTACTAAATAGTTATTAACTATTTAATAGCTACCTAGCTAAAATAAATACAAATTGACCGGTAAAATAAAACCTAACCTAAGTTACACTAACACCTAACACTACACTATAATTAAATAAATTACCTAAATTAAATACAATTAACTAAATTAAATAAAATTAGCTAAATTACAAAAAAAACAAACACTAAATTACAGAAAATAAAAAATAAATTACAAGATCTTTAAACCTAATCTAATAGCCCTATCAAAATAAAAAACCCACCCAAAAATAAAACCCTAGCCTAAACTAAACTACCAATAGCCCTTAAAAGGGCCTTTTTCAGGGTGTTGCCCCAAAGAAATCAGCTATTTTACCTGTAAAAAAAACACACAACCAACCTCCCAAATAAAACCCTAACTAAAAAAACCTAAGCTCCCCATTTCCCTGAAAAGGGCATTTGGATGGGCATTGCTCTTAAAAGGGCATTTAGCTCTATTGCGGCCCAAAGCCCTAATCTAAAAAAATACCCCACCCAATACACCCTTAAAAAATTCTAACACTAACCCATGAAGATCCACATACCGGGAGAAGGTTTCATCCAAGCGGTAAGATATCCTCAATGAAGCACGTACAACCAGCTCACCGCTGACTTAAGCAGCGCTGGTGTTGGAGTGCGGTATGAAGCACAATTTTGCCCTATGCTCACTTCTTGCCTTTTAACCTGTAATACAAGCGCTGTAGGTAAGTGAGCGGTGACAATAACGTGCAAGTTAGCACCGCACCCCTTATAACGCAAAACTCGTAATCTGGCCGTAAGTTTTTTATTTATTTTTTGTAATGTAGTTTTTTTATTTTTAGTAATGTAATTTTTTTTTAGTAAAGTTAGTTTTTTTAGGATATGCTTAGGTTTTAATTTAATTTTACAGGTACGTTTTTATTTATTTTAAGGTAGTTAGTATAGTTTTTATTTATTTTATGGGTATTTTAATTGGGGTTAAGTTAGGGGGTGTTAGGTTAGGGGGGTTAGTTATTAGTTTATTACTTTGCGTTGTGATGGGTTGGGGGTTTAGGGGTTAATAGTTTATTTATATAGTTTGCGTTGTGGGGAGGTAGCGGCTTAGAGGTTAACAGTTTATTTAGATAGTTTGCTTTGTGTGAATGGCGTTTTAGGGGTTAACAGTTTATTTCGTTAGTTTGCGATGTGGCGGGATGGCAGTTTAGGGGTTAAAAGTTTATTTTGATAGTTTTCAATGTGGGGGATAGCGGTTTAGGGGTTAATATTTTATTTAGATAGTTTGCGATGTGGGGGGGGTGGCAGTTTAGGTGTTAATACTTTTATTTAGTGTTTGTGATGTGTGGGATAGCAGTTTAGGGGTTAATACTTTATTTAGTGTTTGTGATGCGGGGGGAAGGTGGTTTATGGGTAAATAGTGTAGTTTATGGGTGTAAGAGTACTTTGTAATGTTTTTTTCTTGTGTTTTGTTCAACTTTTTAATTTTGGAACACACTTTACCAGAGCTCTTAGAGTGGAAAGGCTATTGCACTAGCACAATGGCGAATTCTCTCAACTTGTAAAATCAGCGGGAGAAAAATGGATTGCTCAAAATGCATCTTCACTACAAGTAAACAGCAAATGTTTCTATTTAGTAACTGTTCACATAATAGATATGTAATCTAAATTTTACTGTACATCCATTGGTGAGAAAGGTATTTCTAAAAAGGTGAACCCTAGCTGGCAGATATTTATTAGCATATTCTTAAAATATAGGTTACTTCCAAGTCCCACTGAAGAGCCATGAAACTTTCATGGAATGCCTATATTCACTATATATGTGATCAACATTGTTAACAAGGAACAAAACAAAAAAAATACTAAATAAAACTATAAGAATTTGGGTATTGTGGGTATATTGTACATATGTTAGCATTGTGTTATATATCTGTATTATACTGTAAAATACTATATTATGTATTTAAAGTAATTTTCCTTTATAAATAAACGTATTTTAAAGTTTTGGGGGACGATTTATCAAGTGTCTGGCAGACATGATCCGCTGTAGCGAATCATGCCCGCCATACATCAATAAATGCCGACAGCATACGCTGTCGGCATTTATCATTGCACAAGCAGTTCTGTTGAACTGCTTGTGCAATGCCGCCCCCTGCAGATTCACGGCCAATCGGCCGCTAGCAGGGGGTATCAATCAACACGATCATATGAGATCGGGCAGATTGCTGTCCGCCGCCTCAGAGGTGGTGGACAAGTTAAAGGGACATTAAACCCAATTTTTTTCTTTCATGATTCAGATAGAGAATACCATTTTAAACAACTTTCTAATTTACTTCTATTATCTAATTTGCTTCATTCTCTTGATATTATTTCCTGAAAAGCATATCTAGATAGGCTCAGTAGCTTCTGATTGGTGGCTGCACATAGATACCTCCTGTGATTGGCTCGCCCATGTGCATTGCTATTTCTTTAACAAAGGATATCTAAAGAATGAAGCAAATTAGATAATAGAAGTAAATTGGAATGTTGTTTAAAATTGTATTATCTGTCTGAATTATGATAGAAAACTTTTGGGTTTAATGTCCCTTTAAGGAGCAGTGATCTGAAGACTGCTTCTTAACTCCAGTTTCCGGTGAGCCTTGAATGACAAACATTTATATATTGTTTATAGCGAACAAATACACACACAGAGGCCTATTTATCAAAGGTCTGTCAGACCTGATCATACAGTGCGGATCAGGTCCGACAGACCTTGCTGAATGCGGAGAGCAATACGCTCTCCGTATTCAGCATTGCACCAGCAGCTCTTGTGAGCTGCTGGTGCAACGTCACCCCCTGCAAATTTGCGGCCAATTGGCCGCCAGCAGGGGGGTGTCAATCAACCCGATCATACTTGATCGGGTTGATTTGTGGCGATCTCTGTCCGCCTCATCAGAGCAGGCGGACAGGTTAGACCGCTGCTTCATAAATGCTGTTTCTGGTGAGCCTGCATACGGAGCTTGATAGGCCCCACAGTGTTAAAAATTTTAAAAAATACCTTTATTTAAAAAAAACATTTAGTTAAATGACAGTACACTGCAAGAAATTAAATGAGTGCATTTTGTATTACATTTTTCTCATATAATATATATAAAATGTTGTGTAGCTGTTGTTGGTAACTCTGAAATCCAGTCTGTATATTTATTTTACAAAGATAACAATTCTTCATTATTTAAAGCTTTTATATTACGCTGTACATCTTTTAGAAACCTACTTCCAGCAAAGACATATGTGGTAGAAATACAGAGTACTATAAAGCTTTTTTACCATCCATAACAAATATTCAACCTGGAAAATAGATTTGTATATTAGCTATGTTAATGTCATTTTCTTGTTTAATATTCTATTGAAAAAGTGTTATACAAACTGAAGATTTCTATTATACAATGCTTTGCATTTTAAAAGGTACTTTACAGGAAATATAGAACAACAAATCATTTGATTATTGCTTGCGTATAGACTGGCTGCAAATACAATTTAAATAACTTGGTTTAAGTGAATTCTCAAGTGAAAACTAGTTTTTTTTTTAATGTTTTTTATTACACAATACTTATTAATAAATCTGACATTCTGCAAGAATATGCAACTTTAATAGCTAGGTAATGGCACATTTTCTTTTAATTTTCTGTTCTACCCCTTTCCGTGCGTGAGAGAATGTATATCGCTTTTTATGTATCCTGAATGTTTGTCAATACAAAAACATGTTTATTACTGTTCATTGTTTAGAAACAGAAAATGAAACAATACATGTCTTGATGTTATAGATCTATGTATCATCAATCTATCTGTTAATCAGTCTATCTATCTATCTATCTATCTATCTATCTATCTATCTATCTATCAGTTGTTAAGATATAGAAAAAATAAATTTTCTCACATAGCCATATAAATATATTTAGACAATGCTATAGCCAAAACTATAAACTATATAAATTATAAAATGTGTTACCGAGAGAAGTCTCATGTGACAGAGTTTTATTTGTCGAAACACTGTTCAATAGACATTAAGACATAAAACTTCAAAGGAATTATAAAGATGTCATTGGCACGCAGGGCCGCCACTAGAAATTTTGGGGCCCCTGACTCAACCATTGATCAGGGCCCCCCCCCCGCTCCTTTGACATGTGCAATTTTTGACCAAGTGACTAAAACGTATATTTAAACTTGGAAATGTTGTAAAAGTAGTAACATACACACACACACAGACACACTCATACACTGAAACACACAAACACACTCACACATACGGATTCACATATAGACACTCTAGCAGACACGCAAAGAAACACACTCAGACACAGAAACCCAAACAGACACTTAGCACTTGTTTACATTGACCTGACAAGTAATGAGGCAAACTACAGTTTTGTAAAAAAAAGGAGATTTAGAAAACAAAATATGGAGTTCTGATTATCTTTTTGTAAAGGAAGATAACAGCTAAATTATGACAACAGCATGCAGTGGCTGAAAGGAAGGGCCCTGAACTGACTAAACAAAAATTTAAAGGTTAAATGGTGGATTGGTTACTTCCGGAAAGGTCTTGTTAGTCTCAAAGTCTATAAAGGAACAGACAATGGACACACACACAAACTCAAACTTGCACATACACCCAAGGAAACACCAACAGAGACAGCCTCAGAAAACACACAAAGACATACACACACAGAGAGACAACCACCTGAAAAACACAGAAAGACATACATACACACACCCTCACTGAGACATCCACAGAAAACACACAAAGATATACACACACCCTCACAGAGACACCCACAGAAAACACAGACATACATACACACACACACCCTCACAGAGACACCCATAGAAAAAGCTTGAAGACATATGCACATACACTCACAGACATCCACAGAAAATACACAAAGACATACACACCCACCCTCACAGAGAGACCCACAGATAAAAAATACATAAACATAGAGACACAAACCAAAGCACAAAGACATAAACACATACACCCACAGAAACACTCACAGGAGGAAACATTTATGCACCTTGCATCCCCTAAATCAACAGTGTGTGACATGCATGATAAAAAAAAATTGCAGAAATTAAGAGATCACTTTTTAAAGAATCATATTTGTAAATGCGCAAACAAAAATAATTCTTTGAATTCCAAATTGTACATTAATGAGCTGGGTAGATGGCTAGATGAAGAAAAGTACCTTTAAAAGGTTGACATATGTTTGTTTGTTTTTTCCCTATTTTCCCCAACCAAGAGCACCACTTCAAATATAGTGTACATATTTTCCCATCTGTCAGCTGTACTTATGGATTTTGAAAATGCTGTACTCTATATGGTCTTGGTGGGACCATAAGCTGTGGTACTCATACCATTAGATCTGGTTAAATGCAAGATTTAGGCTTGTTGGTATGTATTTCAAAACTAAGTCAGCTGTAGTGTAAACTGAACAGTTTTAAGTTAACCTGTCTCATTTCAAACACTGAGCAATCTTAGTCTGAGAGTATAAAATTTTATGCAGATGTAAAAATATTAGATAAGATGCCTCTTTGCATCTGGAAAGTCCTTGCATAAAGGGGAAGTAAACTGTGAGGCTACTAATGGCCTTGTGTTAAAGGTGATGCCATGTTCTAACTTAATTACAAGGGGAGGGGAAGGTTAAAGAGGGAGGAGAAAAGAAAGATGAAAAAGAAAAAAAAAGAAGATGATAAAAGTTCACGTATGTTTGATAGTTCTTTGTTGAGGTCTGGGGGACTGTTGTTGAGATCAGCCAGAACTCAGACAAATATAAAAAATATATTTATATATATTGGTGCATTACAGTTCATCACTATTGTGATGTTCTTATTTAAGTTTTCCCTTATGGTTCCTACCGCACAGTTTTGATCATTGTATAACCACTATAGTATATAATCCATATGTGTTTGTTAATTTAACCGGCTGTCTGGTCTATAAATTATACTTTTCCATACATTATTATATGACATATTACTATCAAAATGGTCTTCTTAATTAACGGCTAGATTTAGAGTTTTGTCGGTAACGACCCACGTATCTAACGCTGGCTTTTTCCCCCCCGCATCTTTTAAATACCGCTGGTATTTAGAGTTCACAGAAGGGCTGCGTTAGGCTCCAAAAAGGGAGCGTATAGCATATTTACCACCACTGCAACTCTCAATACCAGCGGTGCTTACGGACGCGGCCAGCTTCAAAAACGTGCTCGTGCACGATTCCCCCATAGGAAACAATGGGGCTGTTTGAGCTGAAAAAAACCAATCAGCCAATCAGATTGAGCTCGCATTCTATTGGCTGTTCCAATCAGGTCCGATCAGGTCCGGTCGGCAGATTAGGGGTTAATAATTGTATGTAGGTGGAGGCGACGTTGGCGGCGGCAGATTAGGGGTTAATAAATATAATATAGTGGTTGGCGGTGTTAGGGGCAGCAGATTAGAGGTTCATAGGGATAACGTAGGTTGCGACGGTGTACGGAGCGGCAGATTAGGGATTAAAATTTTTTAATAGAGTGGCGCCGATGTGGGGGGACCTCGGTTTAGGGGTACATAGGTAGTTTATGGGTGTTAGTGTACTTTAGAGCACAGTAGTTAAGAGCTTTACTAACCGGCATTAGCCCAGAAAGCTCTTAACTCCTGGCTTTTTGCTGCGGCTGGAGTTTTGTCGTTAGATTTCTAACGCTCACTTCAGCCAAGACTCTACATACCGGCGTTAGAAAGATCCCATTGAAAAGATAGGATACGCAAATGGCGTAGGGGGATCTGCGGTATTGAAAAGTCGCGGCTGCAAAGTGAGCGTTAGACTCTTTCCTGACTGACTCTAAATACCAGCGGTAGCTCCTAACGCTGGTTTTGACGGCTAACGCCAAACTCTAAATCTAGCCGTAAGTTTCTTTCTTTAATACCTGATAACTATTACTGTACATTTTGCTACAAACTTTACCCATTTCACTGACCATATAGTTAAAAATGTACAATGAATGTAATAGTTTATTGTTTATTTTCCCTTTAGTGGATTTCTTATTTAATTAACTCCTGTTTTTGTTTGTTGCTATGATGCCTTCCCCCACTAAAGTAACTTTCTTATCTAAAGTGATATTAGTCATTGTGAGATCCTTATATTATTATAGACTTAATATTCCAACTAAACTAAAAAGAAAATATATTTTATATATCTATAAGCCTATTCTATAATGTAGAATATATCTATCTTTGTTTGATAGTGCATATTTACCTATCTCCACGTTTTGTATCTCTTCAAACTAACTAAATTTCTTGCTAATTCAATAGTAGTATTCTTTTGTTTTATGTAATCCACTAAAAATGTGCTAATATTTGTGATTAAGTTAAACTTGTGGGTACTTCATCAAACGCTAATAATGAACTTAATACACCTGCCTGCTACTTCCAGGTAAGGTATTACACACCTGTTCATTACTTTTCACTTATTTACAGTGTAGTGATAGTGTCATACCTATTTTTCTCATTGTAGTGCTTAGTAAATAATAATAAACATAGTCATACAAGTGTATCTAGGCTGTAACAAATACTTATAGAACTGCTAAGAGGCAATTGCCTCTATTGTCCAGGATAATATATATAATGTGCAGTTATTCACTACTCCAACCTAGCTGATAATAGGATAAGAAGGTCCATATTCTATTGTTTTATTCCCATATTTATCTTTTGAACCTCTTGCTGGTTCATCTGGGAGTGATTTAGCATTTTTATCTAACTTCTGACCAAGGAATTCTTTGCGGTTTAGTTGTCATCTGTGTGACTTTCCTTGCTTGTTGGGTCAGAGAATGGTTTAAAGGGTATACTTAGCAACTCACAAACAAAGTGTTAATGTGCTCAGTTGATTTACACTCTATTTGTTTTCCATTTCTTAGTACCAGGATTGAGGTTAGGAATCACCACCTATATGGTATCTTCATATTCCTCAAGTGAGCTGTTAATGTTGCAAACTCTTGCCATTGTTGCAAAGTTTTTGCTGATAGGTCCTGGAAAATCTGTATTCTTGCTTATTGGAACTGTAAGGCCGGGTATAGTCTCGCCAGGTTATATATAATCTCTCTGTGCTTGTAGATTTGAAAGCATGCTATAACATCCCTTGGTGGTTGGTTTTCGAGAGACCTTAGGTTTATGGCATGACGCGCTCTTTATAGAGGTATTTATGATAATGGGGTAATTGTTATCTTTTGCCATGTCTTGAAATACAGATTGTAAGTATTCTGGTATTGCAGCCCCTTGGACTGTTTCTGGCATTCCCCGAAAGCGCAGGTTACTGCGGCGTGCTCTATTTTCGAGCTCATCCACCTTATTCTCAAGGTCAATAATTTGTATTTGTTGATTTGACATAGTAGCTGTTACTTCCGTGAAGGTGTTATGTGTATCCTCTCTCTCTTGTTCTACAACTGTGACTGAGATCCTAAGTCATTAATGCCCTTCTTTAGTTCAGCACACTCTGTTTTAATACACACCTTTACTTGCTCTATTCATTTTTCAATAGCTTGAAGTGTGACCGGTGATTCTGTGCACTGATTTATTGAGGTGTTTGGTGTAACCCTATTATTTTTATCGTGGGTGTCTATAATAGATTCCTCATCTGATTGAGGGGCCATGCTTTCTGACTTATTTCCTTTCGAAGTTTTAAAAAAAGCATTGACTAAGTTGTGTCCTGTATGTAGTGACTTTGCAGGTTTTTCAGCCTTGTTTAACCTGCGCTGTGACATTTCTACTACCAGATACAGTATTAATATTAAAGTCCCAATATTATCAGGGAAAATATATATACTGACTTCACTAAATCGTTGGTGCCAATTAGTTTTGTTAATCCATACAGTTCTTAGACCACCATCTATAGTAAACAGCTCAGACTACTACCTGAATCAGTGGTCTTTAGTGGTTCTTTCATAAAATCACTTTGGTGTTTAGTGTGACTGAGAGAGGTTTCTTTTTTTTTCTTCCCTTTATCTTTTTTCTTTCTTTTAAAAAATTACCGGAGGAGGATTAGTAAGTAGTATATCTTTTGGGTTGCCCAATTGAGTGTAGTCTCGGTAAACCTACAATAGGTTCATATTATATACACACTGTTAAATATTTATTTAATATCCCATATTTTATTTCCATAGGCTTTTTTCCACCTTGGGCCATTTAAGGGACAGTCTAGTCCAAAATAAACTTTCATGATTCAGATAGAGAATGCAATTTTAAACAATTTTCCAATGTACTTTTATCACCAATTTGCATTCTTAGTTGAAAGCTAAATCTATGAGGTTCATATGCTAATTTCTAAGCCCTTGAAGGCCGCCTCTTCTCTCAGGGCAATTTGACAGTTTTTCACCACTAGAGGGTGTTAGTTCATGTGTGTCATATAGATAACACTGTGCTCACGCACATGGAGTTCAGGTGAGCCAGCTTTGATTGGCTAAAATTCAAGTCTGTCAAAAGAACTGAAATAAGGGGGCAGTTTGCAGAGGCTTAAATACAAGGCAATCACAGAGATAAAAGGTGTATTTATATAACTGTGTTGGTTGTGCAAAACGAAGGAAATGAGTAATAAAGGGATTATCTATCTTTTTAAACAATACAAATTATGGTGTAGATATTATTATTATTATTATCAGGTATTTGTAGAGCACCAACAGATTCCGCAGCGCTGTAAACATAGTCAATATACAGGATAGCTTTTGCAGGGATCAAGTGGGTAGAGGGCCCTGCCGAGAGTTTCACTGTTGTAGTCGGCTCTTATGAAGGCGATCTCCAAACAGCTGGGCTCATAGGCTTACATTCTAAGGGGTTCAAGGGGAAAGCAATGGAGTTAGGAAAAGTTAGTGTTGGTTGTAAGCATCCCTGAATAGTAGAGTTTTTAGGGAGCGCTTGAAGCTGTTAAAAGTAGGGGAGAGTCTTGTGGAGCGAGGCAGGGAGTTCCACAAGATGGGGGCCACTCTGGAGAAGTCCTGTAGATGGGAATGTGAGGAAGTAACAAGAGAGGAGGAGAGGAGGAGATCCTGAGCTGATCGAAGGGGACGGGAGGGAGAGTATCTGGAGACAAGTTCTGAAATGTAGGGGGGAGCAGTGCAGTTGAGAGCTTTGTATGTCAGAGTGAGGATTTTTTGTTTAATCCTAGAGGCAAGAGGAAGCCAGAGGAAGACTAGAGGCAAGAGGAAGACTGTCCCTTTAATATAACATAACAAAAATTAAAAAAAACACACCTAACACAAAATGCTCAGATGCAAGCTCTAACTACAAAAGCCACATTCTACATAGGAGGAAATAAAGCAGACAGGCTATTTGCCAGAACACTTAAGAAAAAGAAACTAGACAAATATATCAGAACAATAACACATTCATCAAATATATCTCATATAAGATAAGTTCCAGAAGATTAATAATTACTTAAAACAAATAAATACTCCAAGGTTGACAAAAGATGAAATTGATACATTGGAATCACCATTCACTTTAAAAGAAATACATACAACAATAGAATTTATGCCCTCGGGTAAAGCACCTGGTCCCGATGGTCTCACAGTAAAAGGTTATCAACTTTTTTGACAACAAATAGGACAGGCATTACTAACGCTATTTCAATCTATAGACCAGGGGATTCACTTCCCCCAACCAATACTAGAAGCAATAATTGCTGTAATACCTAAGCCTGATAAACCAACGGATAGGGTGAGCAACTACCTCCCTATCATGTTGTTAAATATTGATGTAAAAGTGTATGCTAAACTATTAGCATCAAGAGAAAATAAACATTTACCCAAATTGATCCATCCGGACCAGGTGGCTTTATCCTGGGCAGAGAGGCAAAAGAAAATACTATGAGAGTACTTTTTCTCTTAGACCACCATCTATAGTAAACAGCTCAGACTAATACCTGAATCAGTGGTCTTTAGTGGTTCTTTCATAAAATCACTATAGTATTTGGTGTGACAGAGAGGGGTTTCTTTTTTTTTTCTTCTCTTTATCTTTTTTTTTCTTTTAAAAAATTACCAGAGGAGGATTAGTAAGTAGTATATCTTTTGGGTTGCCTAATTGAGTGTAGTCTCGGTAAACCTACAATAGGTT
Source organism: Bombina bombina (assembly GCF_027579735.1). Taxonomy (NCBI): domain Eukaryota; kingdom Metazoa; phylum Chordata; class Amphibia; order Anura; family Bombinatoridae; genus Bombina; species Bombina bombina. Next base: position 1,199,154,411 of record NC_069501.1, on the reverse strand, counting down.
CATATTATATACACACTGTTAAATATTTATTTAATATCCCATATTTTATTTCCATAGGCTTTTTTCCACCTTGTGACATTTAAAGGGACAAATCAAAGCTGTATTAAACCCCTTCTGAACTACCTCACAGTACTTAATGTCCGCAAATTTCCTTTGTTAAACAAGCCAGGATTGTATATATATAATGTGGTATAAACAAATTATTTTTTCCTGCTGAATCAATATTACACCTTGGGCAAGGTACCAAAATATATATCCCCGTGTCACATACAACAGAGACCAAATCAAATTGACAGTCTGAAAAGCATGTAGTGCTGTAATATAGTCTTACCCCGGTCCACAGAGAGGAACAGACATGGAACCAAAACCCTTATGTCCGCTATATAGCCTCTCCTCCTCAGGGTAAGTCACAATCAGTGGCAGCTTCCTCCTTCCTGCCCGGTGCAGAACTTTGATCTCCCAGCTTGTTCCGTAGCCACTCCTACTCCACCCGGTGTCAGGCAACCTCGTACAAATACTCCATCAAAAATGAACAGATCGGGGAGTTTTTCTTAAATAAAATCACCTTTATTTCTTCCAGTTTAGTCCAAAATAAACTTTCATGATTCAGATAGAGAATGCAATTTTAAACAATTTTCCAATTTACTTTTATCACCATTTTTGCTTTGTTTTCTTTGCATTCTTAGTTGAAAGCTAAATCTAGGAGGTTCATATGCTAATTTTTAAGCCCTTCTAGACCACCTCTTCTCTCAGGGCATTTTGACAGTTTTTCACCACTAGAGGGTGTTAGTTCATGTGTGTCATATGGATAACACTGTGATCACGCACATGGAGTTCAGGTGAACCAGCTTTGATTGGCTAAAATGCAAGTCTGTCAAAAGAACTGAAATAAGGAGGCAGTTTGCAGAGGCTTAGATACAAGGTAATCACAGAGATAAAAGGTGTATTTATATAACTGTGTTGGTTGTGCAAAACTAAGGAAATGAGTAATAAAGGGATTATCTATCTTTTTAAACAATACAAATTCTGGTGTAGACTGTCCCTTAAATATAACATAACAATGTTGCCTTCTTGTTCTGCAGGTGGGCCTCTCTTTCTCGCTTCCGTGCGGTCTGTGTGTCCCTCTCGTCGGTCCGGTGTTTGAGCTCCTCTTTTCTTTTTGCTTGTTTATACAAGGCCAGCTCTACTATTCTCAGTTCCCACCAAGGCACTTGGCTTACCACTTCACTAGTCGGCTTCCATGAAAAATAGCTGTGCTGTGCCATTCAGCGTCCTGAGCCTGCTTTCCGTGAAGGGATCGGTTCTGTCATCTGACTCACTCACCAATCGGGAGTGCAACTCGTCCCAATGTACACCAGTTAGCTCCGCCTGTTCTCCCCCTGAGGAGCACCACTCTCACACAGCCCATCTGCAAGCCCTCCTTTGCTCCTTCCATCACCCCCGTGTGTTTCTATCAAAAATTTTCAGTACACACCATTTAGAATTCAGGTTAGTTACCGTCTGTAATGAACTTCTGATCCCCAGGTATAGGGTTCTTAGGTGGTGGCACTTTGCCTCTTTACTTGCTGAGGGTTTATCATTTACTTTTTGGCCTCCAAGTCCTGTCTTTTTTAATGTATTACTTGAAGTGATTTTTTACATAGGCGTTGGCACCATGATGAGCAATCTTTTGGCTAGCTTCTAGCTTGTCCGCTCACAGAGCTAGCACGTTGCGACCATCTTGGATGCCCGCTCACTCTGCTCCCCCAACTCTCTCTTTTTTTTTTCTCTCTCTCTTGCTCCTGCAGCCACATGAATAACGTTAACACTATAACATTAGCTACACAAAACGTAAAGGGTTTTTTATCTGCCGAAAAAGGGTCCATAACATATAATGATTTTTTTTAAAAAGGAATTGATATTGTACTAACCCAGGAAACACATTTCAAAAAACAGAACGAACCCATCTTATAAAAAAAACAATATACACAGCATTATGTCAGCTCAGTCCTACTAAGAAAAATGGAGTAAGCATCTCTATCAGACGAAATATCCCATGTGAGCTTATACAAAAACACACGGATAACGATGGTAGACTTTTGATTAAAGTGGAATTACTGTACGGTGCTCCCATCACAATTGTAAATGTGTATGCACCTAATAGACCATCTCCAGTATTTTTTATAAAAGTGGCCAATAGTATTGTAGACATAGCCAAGGGACCAATTATAACAGGTGGTGACTTGGCACTAGCCAAATAAAAGCCAACTGGCAGGATCTGTCAAAACTTATATAATTTGACACATGGAGAATATCACATCCCATCCAAAAAGATTATGCCTTTTTTCCCACTTACATCACTACTATACTAGACTTGACTATATTTTATGTAGCCAAAATCTATTATCTTCATTAAAAAACTCACAAATATCGCAAACATGATGGTCAGACCACAATAAAGTTATCAGTACTTTTCAGTGGCTTTCACGTCTAATACATAAAACAAATGGGAGATTAAACGATTATATCTTTTCTGACCACTTAATAACAGAACAAATAGCAAAAAGTACAGAGGAATTCTTTCACTTTAATGACCCACAAGAAACCTCAGCTGCTAACAACTGGGAAGCGTATAAAAGCTTCATTATAGGGGAATTATTAAAACATACTATAAAGCTTAGAAAACAAAAAATATCACAACTAACACATTTGACCAACACATTAACCACAATAGAACATATACATAAACAAAACCCAACAAATGATCAACTTCTATAAGAACTGAAGGAAGTGAGAGAAAATTTAAATAAACACCTAACACAATATGCTCAGATGCAAGCTCTAACTACAAAAGCCAAATTCTACATAGGAGGAAATAAAGCAGACAGGCTATTAGCCAGAACACTTCAGAAAAAGAAAATAGACACATATATCAGAACAATAACACACATATCAAATATATCTCATAATAACAGTGAAGACATCTCAGATAGTTTTGTAACATATTATACATCTCTATATAATTTAAAAATGCACAATTTGGAAGATAAGTTCCAGAAGATTAATAATTACTTAAAACTAATACTACAAGGTTGACAAAATATGAAATGGATACATTGGAATTACCATTCACTTTAAAAGAAATACATACAACAATAGAATTTATGCCCTCGGGTAAAGCGCCTGGTCCGGATGGTCTCACAGTAAAATTTTATCAACTTTTTTGTCAACAAATAGGACAAGCATTACTAACACTATTTCAATCTATAGACCAGGGGAGTCACTTCCCCCAACCAATACTAGAAGCAATAATTGCTGTAATACCTAAGCCTGATAAACTAACGAATATGGTGAGCAACTACTGCCCTATCTCGCTGTTAAATATTGATGTAAAAGTGTATGCTAAACTACTAGCATCAAAATAAACTTTTACCCAAATTGATCCATCCTTTCCAGGTGGGCTTTATCCTGGGTAGAGAGGCAAAAGAAAATACTATGAGAGTACTTTTTTCTCTGCAATCAGCTAAAGACAGAATACACTCATACAATAGTAATAAAGATATCACTATAAAGACCCTTAGCGCTAAATTATAGCTTAAATTGGTAGAGCAAAAATCTATATTAATTTGTACTATAAACAATAAATCAACTTATGTGATAGAGGTAAAATTGCTAGTGAAGGGATCCTAAATGAATATGTTCACTCTTTATGTGCCCTTATACGTATTATGTGTACCCTTGAACACACGTGTAGATAGATATTTAATGGCAGATCCGTTTAGGGATGCGTTTAGAAATGAATTGCCCAAATTGGTAAAAGAGAGCAGTAGTGCAAGTAAAAAATTAACAGATTTTTATTATTACAAGCTAGTCATACATCCAATATAAAACCAAAAACTTTCTAAAACCAAAAACTGTCTAAAACACACTGATCAGGCGTTTGGCAAATGTAGTATCAATAAAACATAATCTCCCTATTTACCAAACAACAAAAAATGAAATAAATTAAATAAAATACATTAAATAAAATACATTAGCAATAAATAAAGTAGCAGTAAATAAAACAACCACTATTAGAAATGGTTATTTCTAGGCAAAACAAAGATCCCGATAGGAGCCAAGGAAGATCCACGTCAGCTGGAGGTTAAATGTTATCCGGAGTTCCCAGCTGTCTCTCTATAGCGGTCCGGGGTTAGATCACTGCAATCCCTCTTTCCTTTGATAATCGGAAGGATAGGTCACCGCAAACATCTCCTGTCTTTGAAATCTGTAGCAGCAAACGGGAGAGTTTGCGGTGACCTATCCTTCCGATTATCAAAGGAAAGAGGGATTGCAGTGATCTAACCCCGGACCGCTATAGAGAGACAGCTGGGACCTCAGAGAACCTTTTCGGTCTCCGGATAACATTTAACCTCCAGCTGACGTGGATCTTCCTTGGCTCCTATCGGGATCTTTAACCATTTCTAATAGTGGTTGTTTTATTTACTGCTACTTTATTTATTGCTAATGTATTTTATTTAATGTATTTTATTTCATTTATTTCATTTTTTGTTGTTTGGTAAATAGGGAGATTATGTTTTATTGATACTACATTTGCCAAACGCCTGATCAGTGTGTTTTTGATTTTAGAAAGTTTTTGGTTTTATATTGGATGTATGACTAGATTGTAATAATAAAAATCTGTTAATTTTTTACTTGCACTACTGCTCTCTTTTACCGATTTGGGCAATTCATTTCTAAACGCATCCCTAAACGAATCTGCCATTAAATATCTATCTACACGTGTGTTCAAGGGTACACATAATACGTATAAGGGCACATAAAGAGTGAACATATTCATTTAGGATCCCTTCACTAGCAATTTTACCTCTATCACATAAGTTGATTTATTGTTTATAGTACAAATTAATAGGTCTTTATAGTGATATCTTTATTACTATTGTATGAGTGTATTCTGTTTTTGTGGAGTTTGAGGAAACTCCTTTTACCCAGTGGCTTATTGGTAATTATCCCAGCGCAAATTGAGCACACTTTTTTTCAATCAGCTAAAGACAACAACACACCTTTAACATTACTGTCCACAGATGCGGAAAAGGCCTTTGACAGGGTGGACTGGGAATTTATGTGGACAACCCTGCCAAAGTTCGGAATCATCCCTAAATTTATATCCCGAGTTCAAGCGCGTTAATAATATTCTATTGTGATCTTTCCCTATTGGAAACGGAACGAGACAGGGGTGCCCCCTGTCACCGCTCCTGTTTGCTTTAACAGTAAAGATCCTGGCCCCTCAAATTAGGAACCATCCAGAAATTATAGGTATAAAATATGGTAAAATAGAGCAAAAATGTTTATTATTTGCAGATGACATAATATTAACACTTCAAGCACCGTATGTTTCTATTCCAGCACTCAAACAATTGTTAATACAATACAAAACCATATCAAATTTCTGAATTAATATTGAAAAATCAGCTCTTATTCTGAATAACCTTACAGAAGAAGAAACCAATTACATAAAATGTAATACTGAATTCTTAGTTACAGATAGAGTTAAATATCTGGGACTTACCATACACGAAGACTAAAATATGCTCTTCGATAACAACTATATGCCATTACAAATTGAAAACTTTAAATTGTTGGAAACATGGCACCAACAAAATCAACTTTCTTGGTTAGGTCGTATCAGTATGTTACGGTTGCCTCCAGGCTGGCTGGAAGTTGGACCGTAGAAGAGGATGCTCCTAGCGCTCACCAAAGGATCATCAGCACCGTAGACACTATAACTACTGCGTAGCCACCATAGGTAATGCAGACTCTACGAACCACCGCTGCTGGGCTGGTATCTCGCCGTCTGCTCTGCGCCCTGGACCTATGACCAGGCTCCAGTAGGTGAATCTCTTCCTTCTGTAGAGCGAAGCAGGATCAGGAACAAGAGCTCTTACAAGAGCTCAGTAGCTAAGGGAGTATATAGAGCATAGCAATCCCTGTAGTGATTATAGCTGTCCCCTACAAACATGAGTCAAGGCTGCAAGTTAGAGGGTCAGAAAAGGTCTGATGTGCTGGAACACACAGCCTGCTTTTTATTGAGGTTACATGCAAAAAAGGACACTCTCAGGGGGAGGCATAAAATCCCCAATCACACATTTGATACATTTAGATAGAGAGACAACGCCCTTTGACAGGCCATAGTAGAATTACATTACTTCAGCAGATAACAAGTTACACACAAGAAAACAATGCAGTCCATCTTATCAAATATCAGTCTGACTCTGGAGGTGATTAGACAATGGGAATGTTTATCACTAAACTTAATTAGAACTGATGCCAGCAAACTTGAATTTAGAAAATAGCTTCTTGAAGCTGAACAAAATTAACTCTTATTGGCACACAATGAAAACTAATGCTTTTGTAACAGTGCTCCCTTTCTGTGGAACACTCTGCCTGTGTGGTACTTGGTTCAGTAAGTCCTATTTACTGAACCAAGTGGGAGAAAGCCAGGGACAAGTTATTTTACAGGTCTGGGGACATAGTCTTAAAGGGGCATTGTTCACCAAAGTCACAATATGTCCCCAGACGGTCCTTAAAGGGCCATACACACCCAATAAAAGTTAATACGTTTTCAGGGGCACAATCTTCCAGGGGCCATAGTCATGTGGAAGGAGGCTGGAAAATAGGCTTCTCCACAATCCAGGGAAGCAGGGCAATTTTATATTTAAAGGGCCAGTTACAAATAGCAGTTTGTAACATATCTCCCCTTTTGGAGGGAGACTAACCAGGCACCTGACCTTCTGTCGGTCAGTGCCTAAGTTAGTCTCGTAACCCACCCACAAATAAACATTAGCAGCAAAGTAGCCCCCCCACAATAAGTAGTACTGGCCTGTAGGTTCCAGGTTGTAGGATGAAAGTGTAGCATCCTCTGCCTTCCTGGCGCAGCTGGGCAAATAGCTGGTGGTAATTGGGGGGCAGAGGCCAGCGGCACTCTGCCCTGGTGCCAGTGCTTCTGCTGGGGTAATTGGGGCATAGTCCTGCCCGGTGGCAAAGGGAACGTGGGGGTCAGTGGGGGTTAACATCTCCACTGTTAACCCTGGGCCCAAGTTAGGAGTTATCTGGGGAGGGGGAGATTGGCTTACCTCCTCCTCCTGATACTCCGGCGGCTGTTGGGAAGGGAGGTCGATGCTCTCCGCTCCCTGTGGAACATGCTGCGGCTGGGGAGAGACCGGTTGTCTCCTCTCCCTGGAAGGCACACTCCGGCTGGGGAGGGAGGTCGATGCTCTCCCCTCCCTGTAGCTGGGTCTGTCTCTGGGGATCTGGGACACCTGCCCAGCATCCCTGTAGGGCCGGTAGAGAGACTGCGGTCCCATCTCCACCTGCCTGCTGGGGGTCCTCCCAGGACCAGTCTATAAAGGCCTGCTGCCTCGGGTATCTCTGGTTGGGGTTGGGGAAGGAGACCGGTTGTCTCTTCCCTCTGCACGGTGTACTGCCGCCGGGGAGGGAGGTCGCTGCTCTCCTCTCCCTGTAACTCACTTTCTCACTGGAGACCAGGTGTCCATATCCTCAAACTCCACAGTTGGCGCTCAAAGGCTCGTTCCGCTTCGTTTTCAGTATCCAATTCCCGGATGATTCGACTGACTACCTCCTGCGCAGGGTCTGGACCATATCGGACTAGCCACCTCTTCACCTCTGGAACGAAATCAGCGCCCTCATAGCGATGGATCCGGTTGAGGTGCTCTTCACAGGGTTCTGACCAGTGTCTTCTCAGCTCCATGTTGCTGTAGGTAGGGATGCTGCGCAGTGGCTAGCGTTGCCCTCAATAACTCTCCTACGATACCAGTGCTGTTGGGGTGCTGCTCCTTGCGCTAGGACGCCATCCCACCGCTGCCGCCAAATGTTACGGTTGCCTCCAGGCTGGCTGGAAGTTGGACCGTAGAAAAGGATGCTCCTAGCGCTCACCAAAGGATCATCAGCACCGTAGACACTATAACTACTGCGTAGCCACCATAGGTAATGCAGACTCTACGAACCACCGCTGCTGGGCTGGTATCTCGCCGTCTGCTCTGCGCCCTGGAACACACAGCCTGCTTTTTATTGAGGTTACATGCAAAAAGGACACTCTCAGGGGGAGGCATAAAATCCCCAATCACACATATGATACATTTAGATAGAGAGACAACGCCCTTTGACAGGCCATAGTAGAATTACATTACTTCAGCAGATAACAAGTTACACACAAGAAAACAATGCAGTCCATCTTATCAAATATCAGTCTGACTCTGGAAGTGATTAGACAATGGGAATGTTTATCACTAAACTTAATTAGAGCTGATGCCAGCAAACTTGTATTTAGAAAATAGCTTCTTGAAGCTGAACAAAATTAACTCTTAATGGCACACAATGAAAACTAATGCTTTTGTGACAGTGCTCCCTTTCTGTGGAACAATCTGCCTGTGTGGTACTTGGTTCAGTAAGCCCTATTTACTGAACCAAGTGGGAGAAAGCCAGGGACAAGTTATTTTACAGGTCTGGGGACATAGTCTTAAAGGGGCATTGTTCACCAAAGTCACAATATGTCCCCAGACATTCCTTAAAGGGCCATACACACCCAATAAAAGTTAAGGGGCACAATCTTCCAGGGGCCATAGTCATGTGGAAGGAGGCTGGCAAATAGGCTTCTCCACAATCCAGGGAAGCAGGGCAATTTTACATTTAAAGGGCCAGTTACGAATAGCAGTTTGTAACACAGTACAGCTAAAATGATGATCATTCCTAAATATTTATAATTATTTCAAACCCTTTCCTTAGCACCGACAGATAATTTTCTTACTAGTCAACAAAGAATGATACATTCTTTCATATGGGCATATAAGAAACCAAGAATTACAAAACACACGCTATACCTCGATAAAGAAGATGGTGGCTTGAGGTACCAAACATCATTAACTACTATAGAGCAGTGCACATGAGTCATATAGTCGCTTGGTATCACAACACTCCATCAAAACTATGAGTCCAAATAGAAATACATTTAACTAAACAACAACATTTGAGAGATGCGTGTTGGTTGTCTAAACTATTTAGACCACATTATATCAATATACATTTACTAAATACACATTAGACACATGGGATAAGATAGTTAAGAACTTTCCAAATATCTAATTCTATTTCACCCTTAACCCCTTTGATGAACAATACTTCTCTTCTGCAGAAACAAATGTTTACTGTATTAAATCTTGAAGAGAAAAAATATACCTATCTACCTATCTACCTTCTAACAGAAGAAGGAAACCTTAAATCACAAAGTACTCTCAAAAATTAGATGGGCTCCCCTTCCATCAATGGTTTGTATATTTTAAAATTAGACATGCTATTATGACTTGCCCCCAGAGAGATTTGTTTTTTAAGCCCTTAACAAAATTTTAAATTTTAAATATATCTCCAGAAATATCCAAATCTCACATATCAATTATATATAAAATGCTACAAGAAAATTTACCTGATAGACAACCGAAATATTCTAAATGTTGGAAAATAGAATTGCAGAAACAACTAACAGATATACAGTGGGGGAAAAAAATGTCAACTATCTTCCAAATCTTCTATTGCTCTGAATATTTTGGAACTAAATTATAAAATATTGTTTAGGTGGTATCTTACTCCCCAAAAATTAAGACAAATCTACCCCGGAGCCTCGGCCAGATGCTGGAGGGGCTGTAGTGAGACACGATCTGTGACGCATATATGGTATTCCTGCCCCACACTTAAGGGATTCTGGGAATCGATACATAATGACATCAACCCCACTCTGGATATATATATTATCCCCTGAATTAGTTCTCACTAATTTGTATCCGAACATAAGATGTAAAGTCCGTAAAAAATTACTTCAAAATATGTTAAACAGTGCCAAACACCTTATCCCTCATATATGGAAGAAAACACAAATACCAACACATAATCAGTGGGTTAAAAAAGTACAATATGTACTTGACCTTGAAAAAATTCACTATAGCTTTGAAGGCAAAAGAGATTTTATTGTAGAGGTTATATTCCCATGGGAGCAACATCATTAACAGGCTATATAAGGACATAGAAATTAATGCTTTCCCCATAGACATCAATGGGGAGAAAGTGTTAGAAAAAAAACCTAACACCTGTGATCGCGGAATGAAAAGCTCCGTAACGCAACCCCATTGATGTCTATGAGGAAAAAAATGTTACATTTAAACCTAACACCCTAACATACACCCCACTTCTAAAAAACCCTAATCTGCCCCTGCCGACATCGGCGACACCTACATAAAGTTATTAGCCTCTAATCTGCCGCTCCCGATATTTCTGCCACTGAAATAAATCTACTAACCCCTAATCTGCTGCTCCCGATATCTCCGCCACTATACTAAATTTATTAACACCTATTCCCCTGCACCCCAACATCGCAAACACTATTATAAATCTATTAACCATGAAATAGTCATATATATCCAGCACAGGGAATGTTTGAAGGTGTGCCAGCGTCCAGGTTCCTGCCAGAACCCACAAATGCAAATGTAGAAACAAAAATGAAGCAGCACCACCAAACAGCGTTTCTTCAAGGTGTTTTATTCAGCTTGAGGAGTAGCCAGACCCAATAAAGTTAAACAACAACGTTTCGGACACAGTCCTTAGTCATGTATGGCTAAACTATACACATAATCATCTTTAAATACCCTCCTAGCCACACCCACACACCTGTGAAGTTTGTACATTCCAAATTAACCCCTTACATACCACTCAAGGTACACAGGTAATTATCAACAAAAAACATTTCAGTAATTTTCAGGTGAAACACACCAACCTTATATATATTAAAGTATAGTTAAATATACATACATATATCAAGTAAATTAGCAGAACAGAATCCATAATCATCTGTAACAAAAGAGAAAAGGAAGAAATTAAGAAACATTGTATCAAATAATATTTAAAGGCATACAGATAGGTCAAAATCCCTATTCATCCCATTAGGGTGTAATGTCCCCAACTTATTAATCCAGAACATTTCTCTACTCTTAAGGATTTTGGCTCTATCCCCACCCCTTCTAGGAACTGGCACATGCTCTATCACTTGAAATCTTAACTGATTAAGGTTATGTCCAGCAGACAAAAAATGGCACGCTACAAGGGCATCAAGTTTTTTTGTCCTAATACTACTTTTATGTTGAACCATACGTTCACGGACACTACGGGTGGTCTCTCCAACGTACCCCAATCCACAGGGACATTTAATCAAATAAACCACATATTCTGTGTTGCATGTAAAATAATCCTTAATAGAAAACATATATCCAGTCCTAGGATGACTAAAGGTGGGGCCTTTAATTATGTTGTTGCAGTTAGAGCAACCAAGGCATGGGAAATTCCCCCAATTTTTCTTGCCTATATAGCTCTGCACCCCCCTCTTTTTAAGGGGGCCAATATCTGCTCTGACAAGTGAATCTTTAAAATTTCTACCTCTTTTATAGGCCGGCATAAAAGGTTTAGAAAACTCCAAAACATCTGATTCACAGGTCTGTAACACATGCCAATGCTTTAATAAAAATTTCTGAACCTTTAGACTTAAAGGGGAATATTGGCTAACAAAAACCAATCTATCAGATTTTTCTGTCCCCTTTATCTCTCTTTTCTCATTATTCTTTTTAGTTAACAGGGATTGTCTAGTTGTGGCAAGAGCATACTCAAGTTCTGATTCAATTAATTCCTTAGGGTAACCCCTTGCTAAAAACCGATCCCCCATCTCTCTCAATCTTAATCTGGCCAAATTTTCATCAGACACAATCCTTCTGACCCGAAGGAATTGGCTTCTAGGTAAAGATTTGAGAAGAGATGGAGGGTGGGCACTGGTATAGTGGAGGAGGGTGTTACAGTCTGTTTCTTTTTTATATAAATCCACAGATAAGCCCTGTGGAGTTTTTGATATTCGAGTATCCAGAAAAACCACACTCTCCTCACTCCACACCAGTTTGAATTTAATTCTAGTTGTAGCAGAATTTAAATCATTAATAAATTTCTCAAGGGTTCCAATGTCGCCCAACCACACACCAAAAACATCATCTATATAGCGCCACCATGTGGCACCATATAGTAAAAACAATGGATGATTATAAACAAAATATTCCTCAAAGATATTCATATAGATATTTGCGTATGTGGGGGCGACATTGGAACCCATGGCAGTCCCTTGGAGTTGTAGGTAGTAATCATCACCAAATAAAAAATAATTACAACATAATACAATCCTCAATAATTGGATCAAAAATTCTTGTTGTAATGGTGAAAATTTTAAATCTTGACTCAAAACCTTGGTGACTGCACCAATACCAGCCTCATGCGAGATGGAAGTATATAATGATGCTACATCCAGACTAAACAGTATGCCTCTGTTCCCATCAATAGACAGGTTCTGCAATTTAGTTATAAAATCACTTGTATCCTGAATATAGGAATTGGATAATACCAGTGGTCTCAAAGCCTTATCTAAAAAAATGGAGACTTTAGATAGGATAGAACCCATTCCAGCTACAATGGGGCGTCCAGGGGGGGAAGTTAAGCATTTATGTACTTTAGGAAGTGTGTATAAAACAGGAGTAACTGCCTCTGATTCCAAAAGAAACTTTGCAATATCTTTATCAATTATCCCATTTTTTACAGCAATATTAACACAATTTTCAACCTCTTTCTGAATGTTAAAAACGGGGTTTGTATGCAGTTTTTTATATACAGCAGTATCTGATAATTGTGTTTTTATTTCATTCACATAAAATTCCTTATCCATAAGTACAGTGGCCCCTCCCTTATCCGCCCCCTTAATGATAAGCTGTTCATTATTTTTTAACCCATTCAGTGAAATCAACTCTTTTTTAGTTAAACCTTGTCTCACAGGGTGTTTTCTACTTTTGCTATAGTGTTTTCTACCCAGCGGACGTGCTAGCACACAAGGGTCATCGTCTGAATCGATGTCGGGGGAATCCGACTTGGAGGCCTCAGGAAACGCCGTGGGGGCCGCAAACATAGACGGCGCAAAGAGAACAACAGCACTCCATCAGAAAAAGATCAAAGGGAGAGGCGGTCAACGTGTGATGACACGCAGCAACAACCGACAATGATCAACATCTCTCAGGTACAAGTGACTGATGATGAGTTAACGATCCTAAACAAAGGACTTTCTTATTGCCCCCAGCAGGACTATGATCATTTAGAACTACAAAAAGATCTATACCGGTTCTTTAGGACTATTAAGCTCAAAAGTTTCTTTACAAATGTATCCCATCCTTCTCCTGATTTAGCAGTGAGTAATGTTGATATGAATGCTGTTTAAAGGTTAAAGCTAAAAAGTTTTGGGTTATTTAACAAAAGTACATTCACCCCTACACAGGTAGGGGCCGGGGTCCAAAGCTTTATTAAATTGGTGGATAATGATGTAGCTGACATGTGTAGAAAACACTATAGCAAAAGTAGAAAACACCCTGTGAGACAAGGTTTAACTAAAAAAGAGTTGATTTCACTGAATGGGTTAAAAAATAATGAACAGCTTATCATTAAGGGGGCGGATAAGGGAGGGGCCACTGTACTTATGGATAAGGAATTTTATGTGAATGAAATAAAAACACAATTATCAGATACTGCTGTATATAAAAAACTGCATACAAACCCCGTTTTTAACATTCAGAAAGAGGTTGAAAATTGTGTTAATATTGCTGTAAAAAATGGGATAATTGATAAAGATATTGCAAAGTTTCTTTTGGAATCAGAGGCAGTTACTCCTGTTTTATACACACTTCCTAAAGTACATAAATGCTTAACTTCCCCCCCTGGACGCCCCATTGTAGCTGGAATGGGTTCTATCCTATCTAAAGTCTCCATTTTTTTAGATAAGGCTTTGAGACCACTGGTATTATCCAATTCCTATATTCAGGATACAAGTGATTTTATAACTAAATTGCAGAACCTGTCTATTGATGGGAACAGAGGCATACTGTTTAGTCTGGATGTAGCATCATTATATACTTCCATCTCGCATGAGGCTGGTATTGGTGCAGTCACCAAGGTTTTGAGTCAAGATTTAAAATTTTCACCATTACAACAAGAATTTTTGATCCAATTATTGAGGATTGTATTATGTTGTAATTATTTTTTATTTGGTGATGATTACTACCTACAACTCCAAGGGACTGCCATGGGTTCCAATGTCGCCCCCACATACGCAAATATCTATATGAATATCTTTGAGGAATATTTTGTTTATAATCATCCATTGTTTTTACTATATGGTGCCACATGGTGGCGCTATATAGATGATGTTTTTGGTGTGTGGTTGGGCGACATTGGAACCCTTGAGAAATTTATTAATGATTTAAATTCTGCTACAACTAGAATTAAATTCAAACTGGTGTGGAGTGAGGAGAGTGTGGTTTTTCTGGATACTCGAGTATCAAAAACTCCACAGGGCTTATCTGTGGATTTATATAAAAAAGAAACAGACTGTAACACCCTCCTCCACTATACCAGTGCCCACCCTCCATCTCTTCTCAAATCTTTACCTAGAAGCCAATTCCTTCGGGTCAGAAGGATTGTGTCTGATGAAAATTTGGCCAGATTAAGATTGAGAGAGATGGGGGATCGGTTTTTAGCAAGGGGTTACCCTAAGGAATTAATTGAATCAGAACTTGAGTATGCTCTTGCCACAACTAGACAATCCCTGTTAACTAAAAAGAATAATGAGAAAAGAGAGATAAAGGGGACAGAAAAATCTGATAGATTGGTTTTTGTTAGCCAATATTCCCCTTTAAGTCTAAAGGTTCAGAAATTTTTATTAAAGCATTGGCATGTGTTACAGACCTGTGAATCAGATGTTTTGGAGTTTTCTAAACCTTTTATGCCGGCCTATAAAAGAGGTAGAAATTTTAAAGATTCACTTGTCAGAGCAGATATTGGCCCCCTTAAAAAGAGGGGGGTGCAGAGCTATATAGGCAAGAAAAATTGGGGGAATTTCCCATGCCTTGGTTGCTCTAACTGCAACAACATAATTAAAGGCCCCACCTTTAGTCATCCTAGGACTGGATATATGTTTTCTATTAAGGATTATTTTACATGCAACACAGAATATGTGGTTTATTTGATTAAATGTCCCTGTGGATTGGGGTACGTCGGAGAGACCACCCGTAGTGTCTGTGAACGTATGGTTCAACATAAAAGTAGTATTAGGACAAAAAAACTTGATGCCCTTGTAGCGTGCCATTTTTTGTCTGCTGGACATAACCTTAATCAGTTAAGATTTCAAGTGATAGAGCATGTGCCAGTTCCTAGAAGGGGTGGGGATAGAGCCAAAATCCTTAAGAGTAGAGAAATGTTCTGGATTAATAAGTTGGGGACATTACACCCTAATGGGATGAATAGGGATTTTGACCTATCTGTATGCCTTTAAATATTATTTGATACAATGTTTCTTAATTTCTTCCTTTTCTCTTTTGTTACAGATGATTATGGATTCTGTTCTGCTAATTTACTTGATATATGTATGTATATTTAACTATACTTTAATATATATAAGGTTGGTGTGTTTCACCTGAAAATTACTGAAATGTTTTTTGTTGATAATTACCTGTGTACCTTGAGTGGTATGTAAGGGGTTAATTTGGAATGTACAAACTTCACAGGTGTGTGGGTGTGGCTAGGAGGGTATTTAAAGATGATTATGTGTATAGTTTAGCCATACATGACTAAGGACTGTGTCCGAAACGTTGTTGTTTAACTTTATTGGGTCTGGCTACTCCTCAAGCTGAATAAAACACCTTGAAGAAACGCTGTTTGGTGGTGCTGCTTCATTTTTGTTTCTACATAAATCTATTAACCCCTATTCCGCCGCTCCCAGACATCACCGCCACTAAATAAAGTTATTAGGTCCTAAACCTCTGGCCTCCCACATCACTACCACTAAATAAACCTAATAACCCCTAAACCGTCAGTCCCCCACATCGCAAAAAAAAAATAATTAAACTATATTAACCCCTAAACCTAAACATAACCCTAACGGTAACCCTAACCCTAACACCCCCTAACTTTAACATAATAAAATAGAGCTAAATTAAAGTTACAATTATTAACTAAATAATACCTATTTAAAACTAAATTCATACCTGTGAAAGAAAACCTAAGCTAGCTACAATACAGGGAGTGCAGAATTATTAGGCAAGTTGTATTTTTGAGGATTAATTTTATTATTGAACAACAACCATGTTCTCAATGAACCCAAAAAACTCATTAATATCAAAGCTGAATAGTTTTGGAAGTAGTTTTTAGTTTGTTTTTAGTTATAGCTATTTTAGGGGGATATCTGTGTGTGCAGGTGACTATTACTGTGCATAATTATTAGGCAACTTAACAAAAAACAAATATATACCCATTTCAATTATTTATTTTTACCAGTGAAACCAATATAACATCTCAACATTCACAAATATACATTTCTGACATTCAAAAACAAAACAAAAACAAATCAGTGACCAATATAGCCACCTTTCTTTGCAAGGACACTCAAAAGCCTGCCATCCATGGATTCTGTCAGTGTTTTGATCTGTTCACCATCAACATTGCGTGCAGCAGCAACCACAGCCTCCCAGACACTGTTTAGAGAGGTGTACTGTTTTCCCTTCTTGTAAATCTCACATTTGATGATGGACCACAGGTTCTCAATGGGGTTCAGATCAGGTGAACAAGGAGGCCATGCCATTAGATTTTCTTCTTTTATACCCTTTCTTGCCAGCCACGCTGTGGAGTACTTGGACGCGTGTGATGGAGCATTGTCCTGCATGAAAATCATGTTTTTCTTGAAGGATGCAGACTTCTTCCTGTACCACTGCTTGAAGAAGGTGTCTTCCAGAAACTGGCAGTAGGACTGGGAGTTGAGCTTGACTCCATCCTCAACCCGAAAAGGCCCCACAAGCTCATCTTTGATGATACCAGCCCAAACCAGTACTCCACCTCCGCCTTGCTGGCGTCTGAGTCGGACTGGAGCTCTCTGCCCTTTACCAATCAAGCCACGGGCCCATCCATCTGGCCCATCAAGACTCACTCTCATTTCATCAGTCCATAAAACCTTAGAAAAATCAGTCTTAAGATATTTCTTGGCCCAGTCTTGACGTTTAAGCTTGTGTGTCTTGTTCAGTGGTGGTCGTCTTTCAGCCTTTCTTACCTTGGCCATGTCTCTGAGTATTGCACACCTTGTGCTTTTGGGCACTCCAGTGATGTTGCAGCTCTGAAATATGGCCAAACTGGTGGCAAGTGGCATCTTGGCAGCCGCACGCTTGACTTTTCTCAGTTCATAGGCAGTTATTTTGCGCCTTGGTTTTTCCACACGCTTCTTGCGACCCTGTTGACTATTTTGAATGAAACGCTTGATTGTTCGATGATCACGCTTCAGAAGCTTTGCAATTTTAAGAGTGCTGCATCCCTCTGCAAGATATCTCACTATTTTTGACTTTTCTGAGCCTGTCAAGTCCTTCTTTTGACCCATTTTGCCAAAGGAAAGGAAGTTGCCTAATAATTATGCACACCTGATATAGGGTGTTGATGTCATTAGACCACACCCCTTCTCATTACAGAGATGCATATCACCTAATATGCTTAATTGGTAGTAGGCTTTCGAGCCTATACAGCTTGGAGTAAGATAACATGCATAAAGAGGATGATGTGGTCAAAATACTAATTTGCCTAATAATTCTGCACTCCCTGTATAACTAATAGTTATATTGTAGCTAGCTTAGGTTTTATTTTTATTTCACAGGTAAGTTTATATTTATTTTAAGTAGGTAGACTAGTTAGTAAATAGTTATTAACTTTTTACTAACTACCTAGTTAAAATAAATACAAACTTACCTATGAAATAAAACGTAAGCTGCCTTACACTAAAATCTACCATTACAAAAAAACACTAAAATTACAAAAAATAAAAAAACTACCATTACAAAAAATATCAAACAAAATTATCCAAAACAATAAAAATTATTCATATTCTAATACCCTTTAAAAAAAAAAAGAAAAAAACCCCAAAATAAAAAACCCTAATCTATAATAAACTAACAAGGGCTCTTAAAAGGGCCTTTTGTGGGGCATTGCCCTAAAGAAATCAGCTTTTTTTATACAAAAGAAAAACAAACACCCCCTAACAGTATACAAACCCCCAACCCCAAACGCACAAAATAAAAATAAAGTAAAAACGTATCTACCCATTGCCCTGAGAAGGGCATTTGTATGGGCATTGCCCTTAAAAGGGCATTCAGCTCTTTTGCTGCCCATTAAAAATAAAAAATGGCTATTCTGAAAAGAAAAACCGACCCCAAAACCAAAAAAAAAGCATTACACAAAATAACAAACGAATTATCCAAAATAATAACAATTATTCCTATTCTAATACCCATTGAAAAAAAAAAAAACACCCCATAATAAAAGAAACCTAATCTATAATAAACTACCAATAGCCCTTAAAAAGGGCCTTTTGTAGGGCATTGCCCTAAAGAAATTCGCTATTTTTCGAAACAAAAATACAAAGACCCATTAACATTACAAACCCACCAAACCCACAAAATAAAAAAAAACTATCTAAAAAAACAAACTTAAAAGGGCATTTAGCTCTTTTTCTTGCCCTTAAAAGAGCATTTAGCTCTTTTAAGAAATGCCCAACCCCTAATCTAAAAAAACAAACAAACAAAAAAAAATTAAAAAAAACCTAACACTAACCCCTCTTTAGGTACTCACAGTTGCTGAAGTCCTGCTTGAAGGATCTTCATCCCGGCGGCTCCATCTTCATCCAGGAGGCATCTTCTATCTTCATCCCAGCGTCCCTTGCATTCCTATTGCCTGATTTGATTTTGGAAATTCAAATCAGCCAATAGGATGAGAGCTTCTAAAATTCTATTGGCTTTTCAGTAGCTTTCATCCTATTGGCTTATTTGAACAGCCAATAGGATTTCAGTAGCTCTGAGAGAGAGAGAGAGAGAGAGAGAGAGAGAGAGAGAGAGAGAGAGAGAGAGAGAGAGTTACAGAAGTTAAGTTAAGGTAGAGTTAAATGATTTTTTTTAAATAAATATTTTTCATGATATTGAGTATCGATTGTGCTGGCCAAGGTTGATTTATTCTTGTGTTCTCCAACAACCCAATCCTGTAATTTAAAATACACTCACACCTATCCACAGATATGTGAGCTGACTTTGGTAAACAAATAGTAACTCACAGACAACAACAATACTCATTAAAGGATCGTAAATTTAAAGGCCTGGGTAAATATGGGCTAAGTGTATTGATGCTAGAAAAGCTTTGAACTCCATCTGCTTGAAAATACAGAGAAAATAAATAATAGCAGCAACTGTTTTATTACAGAGAAAAAACCCAGACCATAGCTTGGCAATTACACAGGTGTTACCAGGAACAAAAGTATTTTAAAGGCACAAAAATCTGAACAAACTAGGGAGCCACATCTGTATAAGAAGTCCACGGTTTTACTTAAGAGAAAGACAGGCATCTTAATGGAGCCCTTATAGATGCTGACATTTTAAAACCTGAATAACATTCCTGGGTTAAACATGCTGGGTTCAATTAACTGAATGTAATACAAAATTAGTGTGCACATTAAAAACTGATGTACTTCAAGGTGATTAATTTATTAACATAGGCCTAGATTTGGAGTTTGGCGGTAGCCGTGAAAACCAGCGTTAGAGGCTCCTAACGCTGGTTTTAGGCTACCTCCGGTATTTGGAGTCACTCAAAAAAGGGTCTAACGCTCACTTTTCAGCCGCGACTTTTCCATACCGCAGATCCCCTTACGTAAATTGCGTATCCTATCTTTTCAGTGGGATTTTTCTAACTCCGGTATTTAGAGTCGTGTCTGAAGTGAGCGTTAGAAATCTAACGACAAAACTCCAGCCGCAGAAAAAAGTCAGTAGTTAAGAGCTTTCTGGGCTAACGCCGGTTCATAAAGCTCTTAACTACTGTACTCTAAAGTACACTAACACCCATAAACTACCTATGTACCCCTAAACCGAGGTCCCCCACATCGCCGCAACTTGATAAAATTTTTTTAACCCCTAATCTGCCGACCGCCACCTACGTTATCCTTATGTACCCCTAATCTGCTGCCCCTAACATCGCCGACCCCTATATTATATTTATTAACCCCTAACCTGCCCCCCACAACGTCGCAGCCAAATACCTACAATAATTAACCCCTAATCTGCTGACCGCAAAGCGCCGCTACTTAAGTTATCCTTATGTACCCCTAATCTGCTGCCCCTAACACCGCCGACCCCTATATTATATTTATTAACCCCTAATCTGCCCCCCTCAACGTCGCCTCCACCTGCCTACACTTATTAACCCCTAATCTGCCGAGCGGACCGCACCGCTACTATAATAAAGTTATTAACCCCTAATCCGCCTCACTAACCCTATAATAAATAGTATTAACCCCTAATCTGCCCTCCCTAACATCGCCGACACCTAACTTCAATTATTAACCCCTAATCTGCCGACCGGAGCTCACCGCTATTCTAATAAATGTATTAACCCCTAAAGCTAAGTCTAACCCTAACACTAACACCCCCCTAACTTAAATATAATTTAAATCTAACGAAATTAATTAACTCTTATTAAATAAATTATTCCTATTTAAAGCTAAATACTTACCTGTAAAATAAATCCTAATATAGCTACAATATAAATTATAATTATATTATAGCTATTTTAGGATTAATATTTATTTTACAGGTAACTTTGTATTTATTTTAACCAGGTACAATAGCTATTAAATAGTTAAGAACTATTTAATAGCTAAAATAGTTAAAATAATTACAAATTTACCTGTAAAATAAATCCTAACCTAAGTTACAATTAAACCTAACACTATACTATCATTAAATTAATTAAATTACCCACAATTACCTGCAATTAAACCTAACACTACACTATCAATACATTAATTAAATACAATACCTACAAATAACTACAATGAAATAAACTAACTAAAGTACAAAAAATAAAAAAAAACTAAGTTACAAAAACTAAAAAAATATTTACAAACATAAGAAAAATATTACAACAATTTTAAACTAATTACACCTACTCTAAGCCCCCTAATAAAATAACAAAGACCCCCAAAATAAAAAATGTCCTACCCTATTCTAAATTACTAAAGTTCAAAGCTCTTTTACCTTACCAGCCCTGAACAGGGCCCTTTGCGGGGCATGCCCCAAGAAGTTTAGCTCTTTTGCCTGTAAAAAAAAACACATACAATACCCCCCCCCAACATTACAACCCACCACCCACATACCCCTAATCTAACCCAAACCCCCCTTAAATAAACCTAACACTAAGCCCCTGAAGATCATCCTACCTTGTCTTCACCTCACCGGGTATCACCGATCGGTCCTGGCTCCAAAATCTTCATCCAACCCAAGCGGGGGCTGGCGATCCATCATCCGGTGGCTGAAGAGGTCCAGAAGAGGCTCCAAAGTCTTCATCCTATCCGGGAAGAAGAGTAGATCCAGACCGGCAACCATCATCTTCCAAGCGGCATCTTCTATCTTCATCCGATGAGGACTGGCTCCATCCTTAAGACCTCCACCGCGGACCCATCTTCATCCGGCGACGTCCAACTGAAGAATGACGGTTCCTTTAAGGGACGTCATCCAAGATGGCGTCCCTCGAATTCCGATTGGCTGATAGGATTCTATCAGCCAATCGGAATTAAGGTAGGAATATTCTGATTGGCTGATGGAATCAGCCAATCAGAATCAAGATCAATCCGATTGGCTGATCCAATCAGCCAATCAGATTGAGCTTGCATTCTATTGGCTGATCGGAACAGCCAATAGAATGCGAGCTCAATCTGATTGGCTTATTGGATCAGCCAATCGGATTGAACTTGATTCTGATTGGCTGATTCCATTAGCCAATCAGAATATTCCTACCTTAATTCCGATTGGCTGATAGAATCCTATCAGCCAATAGGAATTCGAGGGACGCCATCTTGGATGACGTCCCTTAAAGGAACCGTCATTCTTCAGTGGGACGTCGCCGGATGAAGATGGCTCCGCGGTGGAGGTCTTCAGGATGGAGCCGGTCCTCATCGGATGAAGATAGAAGATGCCGCTTGGAAGATGATGGTTGCCGGTCCGTATCTACTCTTCTTCCCGGATAGGATGAAGACTTTGGAGCCTCTTCTGGACCTCTTCAGCCACCGGATGATGGATCGCCAGCCCCCGCTTGGGTTGGATGAAGATTTTGGAGCCAGGACCGATCGGTGATACCCGGTGAGGTGAAGACAAGGTAGGATGATCTTCAGGGGCTTAGTGTTAGGTTTATTTAAGGGGGGTTTGGGTTAGATTAGGGGTATGTGGGTGGTGGGTTGTAATGTTGGGGGGGGGGTATTGTATGTGTTTTTTTTTACAGGCAAAAGAGCTGAACTTCTTGGGGCATGCCCCGCAAAGGGTCCTGTTCAGGGCTGGTAAGGTAAAAGAGCTTTGAACTTTAGTAATTTAGAATAGGGTAGGGCATTTTTTATTTTGGGGATCTTTGTTATTTTATTAGGGGGCAAAGAGTAGGTGTAATTAGTTTAAAATTGTTGTAATATTTTTCTTATGTTTGTAAATATTTTTTTATTTTTTGTAACTTAGTTCTTTTTTATTTTTTGTACTTTAGTTAGTTTATTTCATTGTAGTTATTTGTAGGTATTGTATTTAATTAATGTATTGATAGTGTAGTGTTAGGTTTAATTGTAGGTAATTGTAGGTATTTTATTTAATTAATTTAATGATAGTATAGTGTTAGGTTTAATTGTAACTTAGGTTAGGATTTATTTTACAGGTAATTTTGTAAATATTTTAACTATTTTAGCTATTAAATAGTTCTTAACTATTTAATAGCTATTGTACCTGGTTAAAATAATTACAAAGTTACCTGTAAAATAAATATTAATCCTAAAATAGCTATAATATAATTATAATTTATATTGTAGCTATATTAGGATTTATTTTACAGGTAAGTATTTTGCTTTAAATAGGAATAATTTATTTAATAAGAGTTAATTAATTTCGTTAGATTTAAATTATATTTAAGTTAGGGGGGTGTTAGTGTTAGGGTTAGACTTAGCTTTAGGGGTTAATACATTTATTAGAATAGCGGTGAGCTCCGGTCGGCAGATTAGGGGTTAATAATTGAAGTTAGGTGTCGGCGATGTTAGGGAGGGCAGATTAGGGGTTAATACTATTTATTATAGGGTTAGTGAGGCGGATTAGGGGTTAATAACTTTATTATGATAGCGGTGCGGTCCGCTCGGCAGATTAGGGGTTAATAAGTGTAGGCAGGTGGAGGCGACGTTGTGGGGGGCAGATTAGGGGTTAATAAATATAATATAGGGGTCGGCAGTGTTAGGGGCAGCAGATTAGGGGTACATAAGGATAATGTAAGTAGCGGCGGTTTACGGAGCGGCAGATTAGGGGTTAAAAATAATATGCAGGGGTCAGCGATAACGGGGGCGGCAGATTAGGGGTTAATAAATGTAGGTAGGTGGCGGCGATGTTAGGGACGGCAGATTAGGGGTTAATAATATTTAACTAATGTTTGCGAGGCGGGAGTGCGGCGGTTTAGGGTTTAATATGTTTATTATAGTGGCGGCGATGTCCGGAGCGGTAGATTAGGGGTTAAAAAATATAATGTAGGTGGCGACAATGTCGGGGGCAGCAGATTAGGGGTTAATAAGTGTAAGATTAGGGGTGTTTAGACTCGGGATTCATGTTAGGGTGTTAGGTGTAAACATAAATGTTATTTCCCCATAGGAATCAATGGGGCTGCGTTACTGAGCTTTACGCTACTTTTGGGCAGGTGTTAGACCTTTTCTCAGCCGGCTCTCCCCATTGATGTATATTGCGGATGGCAATTTCAGCGTAAAAGCAGTAACGCACTATTGGGAGTCGTGTCGGCATAGCTATACCGCAAGCATTTTAGCCTGTAATGCAATGTCAATCCTACACTCAAAAAAATGATGTTTTTGCGTTGGATTTTCATAGCGCCGGTATTACAGGTGGTGCGGTGAGGCTAAAATACTTGCGTTACAGCCTATACCGACACGATCCATACCGTCCGCCATCTGAGAGCAGTAGTTATGGATTTTGTGTAACAAAAATGTTTCACAAATCTCATAACTAAAGTGTTACAAAGTACACTAACACCCATAAACTACCTATTAACCCTTAAACCGCCACCCTTCTGCATAGCAAATACCATATTAAACCTATTAACCCCTAATCTGCCACCCACTTACATTCAGCAAAGCTATTAACCCCTATTCCCCTGCAACCCAACACCGCCGCCACTATAATAAAGTTATTAACCCTTATTCTGACACTCCCCAACATCACTGCCACTAAATAAAGTTAATAACCCCTAAACCTCTGGCCTCCCACATCTTTGCCACTAAATAAACCTATTAACCCCTAAACCGAGGGCCCCCACATCACAAAACACTAAATTAAACTATTAACCCCTAAACCTAACAACCCCCCCTAACTTTAAATTAAAACGCAGAAGCAGGTTTTTCAGAAACTCATAATGGCAGCACTATGGAGGGTGAAATAACGCAACTTTCGTTGCGTTCGTTTCCCACCCTTTTTAGTGCAAAACTCTAGGTGAATTTAATTTATTTTAATGTATAATACTGAAAGGTCTTTTTCTCTTGTTAAGTGTATCCAGTCCACGGATCATCCATTACTTGTGGGATATTCTCCTTCCCAACAGGAAGTTGCAAGAGGATCACCCACAGCAGAGCTGCTATATAGCTCCTCCGCTCACTGCCATACCCAGTCATTCTCTTGCAACTCTCAACTAAGATGGAGGTCGTAAGAGGACTGTGGTGTTTTTATACTTAGTTTATTTCTTCAATCAAAAGTTTGTTATTTTTAAATGGTACCGGAGTGTACTGTTTATCTCAGGCGTTTTCTATGATCTTAGCAGAAGTAACTAAGATCCTTTGCTGTTCTCACATATTCTGAGGAGTGAGGTAACTTCAGAGGGGGAATAGCGTGCAGGTTTTCCTGCAATAAGGTATGTGCAGTTAAAATATTTTTCTAGGGATGGAATTTGCTAGAAAATGCTGCTGATACCAAAGTAATGTAAGTAAAGCCTTAAATGCAGTGATAGCGACTGGTATCAGGCTTATTAATAGAGATACATACTCTTATAAAAGTGTATTTTAAATCGTTTGCTGGCATGTTTAATCGTTTTTTACATATGTTTGGTGATAAAACTTATTGGGGCCTAGTTTTTTCCACATGGCTGGCTTGAATTTTGCCTAGAAACAGTTCCCACTGTTGTAATATGAGTGGGAGGGGCCTATTTTGGCGTTTTTTTGCACAGCAAAAATTACAGACACAGACATCCAGCTTCTTCCTGCATGATCCAGGACTTCTCTGAAGGGCTCAAAAGGCTTCAAAAGTCGTATTGAGGGAGGTAAAAAGCCACAGTAGAGCTGTGGCAGTTGTTGTGACTGTTTAAAAAACGTTTTTGTCATTTGTTATTCAGTTTTTGGTATTAAGGGGTTAATCATCCATTTGCAAGTGGGTGCAATGCTCTGCTAACTTATTACATACACTGTAAAAATTTTGTTAGTGTAACTGCATTTTTTCACTGTTATTTCAAAATTTTGGAAAATTTGTGTTTCTTAAAGGCGCAGTAACGTTTTTTATATTGCTTGTAAACTTGTTTTAAAGTGTTTTCCAAGCTTGCTAGTCTTATTGCTAGTCTGTTTAAACATGTCTGACACAGAGGAACCTACTTGTTCATTATGTTTGAAAGCCATGGTGGAGCCCCATAGGAGAATGTGTACTAAATGTATTGATTTCACCTTAAACACTAAAAGATCAGTCTTTATCTATAAAAGAATTATCACCAGAGGGTTCTGTCGAGGGGGCAGTTATGCCGACTAACTCTCCCCACGTGTCAGACCTTTCGCCTCCTGCTCAGGGGACGCACGCTAATATGGCGCCAATTACATCAGGGACGCCCATAGCGATTACCTTGCAGGACATGGCTGCAATCATGAATAATACCCTGTCAGAGGTATTATCTAGATTGCCTGAATTAAGAGGCAAGCGCGATAGCTCTGGGGTTAGGAGAGATACAGAGCACGCAAATGCTGTTAGAGCCATGTCTGATACTGCGTCACAATATGCAGAACATGAGGACGGAGAGCTTCAGTCTGTGGGTGACATCTCTGGCTCGGGGAAACCTGATTCAGAGATTTCTAATTTTAAATTTAAGCTTGAGAACCTCCGTGTATTGCTTGGGGAGGTATTAGCTGCTCTGAATGACTGTAACACAGTTGCAATTCCAGAGAAATTGTGTAGGCTGGATAGATACTATGCGGTGCCGGTGTGTACTGACGTTTTTCCTATACCTAAAAGGCTTACAGAAATTATTAGCAAGGAGTGGGATAGACCCGGTGTGCCCTTTTCCCCACCTCCTATATTTAGAAAAATGTTACCAATAGACACCACTACACGGGAATTATGGCAGACGGTCCCTAAGGTGGAGGGAGCAGTTTCTACTTTAGCAAAGCGTACCACTATCCCGGTTGAGGACAGTTGTGCTTTTTCAGATCCAATGGATTAAAAATTGGAGGGTTACCTTAAGAAAATGTTTATTCAACAAGGTTTTATTTTACAGCCCCTTGCATGCATTGCGCCTGTCACTGCTGCGGCGGCATTCTGGTTTGAGGCCCTGGAAGAGACCATCCAGACAGCTCCATTGAATGAAATTATTGACAAGCTTAGAACGCTTAAGCTAGCTAACTCATTTGTTTCTGATGCCATTGTTCATTTGACTAAACTAACGGCTAAGAATTCCGGATTCGCCATCCAGGCGCGTAGGGCGTTATGGCTTAAATCCTGGTCAGCTGACGTGACTTCAAAGTCTAAATTACTCAACATTCCTTTCAAGGGGCAGACCTTATTCAGGCCTGGCTTGAAGGAAATTATTGCTGACATTACTGGAGGCAAGGGTCATACCCTTCCTCAGGACAGGGCCAAATCAAAGGCCAAACAGTCTAATTTTCGTGCCTTTCGAAATTTCAAGGCAGGAGCAGCATCAACTTCCTCCGCTTCAAAACAAGAGGGAACTGTTGCTCATTCCAGACAGGCCTGGAAACCTAACCAGTCCTGGAACAAGGGCAAGCAGGCCAGAAAGCCTGCTGCTGCCCCCAAGACAGCATGAAGGAACGGCCCCCTATCCGGAAACGGATCTAGTGGGGGGCAGACTTTCTCTCTTCGCCCAGGCGTGGGCAAGAGATGTTCAGGATCCCTGGGTGTTGGAGATCATATCTCAGGGATATCTTCTGGACTTCAAAGCTTCTCCTCCACAAGGGAGATTTTATCTTTCAAGGTTATCAGCAAACCAGATAAAGAAAGAAACATTCCTAAGCTGTGTGCAAGACCTCCTAGTAATGGGAGTGATCCATCCAGTTCCGCGGACGGAACAGGGACAGGGATTTTATTCAAATCTGTTTGTGGTTCCCAAAAAAAAGGGGGAACCTTCAGACCAATCTTGGATCTAAAGATCTTAAACAAATTCCTCAGAGTTCCATCATTCAAAATGGAAACTATTCGGACCATCCTACCCATGATCCAAGAGGGTCAGTACATGACCACAGTGGACTTAAAGGATGCCTACCTTCACATACCGATTCACAAAGATCATCATCGGTTCCTAAGGTTTGCCTTTCTAGACAGGCATTACCAATTTGTAGCTCTTCCCTTCGGGTTGGCCACTGCCCCGAGAATTTTTACAAAGGTTCTGGGCTCACTTCTGGCGGTTCTAAGACCGCGAGGCATAGCGGTGGCTCCATATCTAGATGACATCCTGATACAGGCGTCAAGCTTTCAAATTGCCAAGTCTCATACAGAGATAGTTCTGGCATTTCTGAGGTTGCATGGGTGGAAAGTGAACGTGGAAAGGAGTTCTCTATCACCACTCACAAGAGTCTCCTTCCTAGGGACTCTTATAGATTCTGTAGAGATGAAAATTTACCTGACGGAGTCCAGGTTATCAAAACTTCTAAATGCTTGCCGTGTCCTTCATTCCATTCCACGCCCGTCAGTGGCTCAGTGCATGGAAGTAATCGGCTTAATGGTAGCGGCAATGGACATAGTGCCATTTGCGCGCCTGCATCTCAGACCGCTGCAATTATGCATGCTAAGTCAGTGGAATGGGGATTACTCAGATTTGTCCCCTCTACTAAATCTGGATCAAGAGACCAGAGATTCTCTTCTCTGGTGGCTTTCTCTGGTCCATCTGTCCAAGGGTATGACCTTTCGCAGGCCAGATTGGACGATTGTAACAACAGATGCCAGCCTTCTAGGTTGGGGCGCAGTCTGGAACTCCCTGAAGGCTCAGGGATCGTGGACTCAGGAGGAGAACTCCTCCCAATAAATATTCTGGAGTTAAGAGCAATATTCAATGCTCTTCTAGCTTAGCCTCAGTTAGCAACACTGAGGTTCATCAGATTTCAGTCGGACAACATCACGACTGTGGCTTACATCAACCATCAAGGGGGAACCAGGAGTTCCCTAGCGATGTTAGAAGTCTCAAAGATAATTCGCTGGGCAGAGTCTCACTCTTGCCACCTGTCAGCGATCCACATCCCAGGCGTAGAGAACTGGGAGGCGGATTTTCTAAGTTGTCAGACTTTTCATCCGGGGGAGTGGGAACTCCATCTGGAGGTGTTTGCTCAACTGGTCCATCGTTGGGGCAAACCAGAACTGGATCTCATGGCGTCTTGCCAGAACGCCAAGCTTCCTTGTTACGGATCCAGGTCCAGGGACCCGGGAGCAACGCTGATAGATGCTCTAGCAGCTCCTTGGTTCTTCAACCTGGCCTATGTGTTTCCACCATTTCCTCTGCTCCCTCGACTGATTGCCAAAATCAAACAGGAGAGAGCATCTGTGATTCTGATAGCGCCTGCGTGGCCATGCAGGACCTGGTATGCAGACCTAGTGGACATGTCATCTCTTCCACCATGGACTCTGCCTCTGAGGCAGGACCTTCTAATACAAGGTCCTTTCAATCATCCAAATCTAATTTCTCTGAGACTGACTGCATGGAGATTGAACGCTTGATTCTATCAAGGCGTAGCTTCTCTGAGTCAGTCATTGATACCTTAATACAGGCTCGGAAGTCTGTCACCAGGAAAATCTACCATAAGATATGGCGTAAATATCTTTATTGGTGTGATTCCAAGAGTTACTCATGGAGTAAGGTTAGGATTCCTAGGATATTGCCCTTTCTCCAAGAGGGTTTGGACAAAGGCTTATCAGCTAGTTCTTTAAAAGGACAGATCTCTGCTCTGTCTATTCTTTTGCAGAAGCGTCTGGCAGAAGTTCCAGACGTCCAGGCATTTTGTCAGGCTTTGGTTAGGATTAAGCCTGTGTTTAAAACTGTTGCTCCCCCGTGGAGCTTAAACTTGGTTCTTAAAGTTCTTCAGGGAGTTCCGTTTGAACCCCTTCATTCCATTGATATTAAACTTTTATCTTGGAAAGTTCTGTTTTTGATGGCTATTTCCTCGGCTCGAAGAGTCTCTGAGTTATCTGCCTTACATTGTGATTCTCCTTATCTGATTTTTCATTCAGACAAGGTAGTTCTGCATACCAAACCTGGGTTTTTACCTTAGGTGGTTTCTAACAGGAATAGCAATCAAGAGATTGCTGTTCTATCATTGTCTCCTAAATCCTTCTTCAAAGAAGGAACGTCTTTTGCATAATCTGGACGTAGTCCGTGCCTTGAAGTTTTACTTACAGGCTACTAAAGATTTTCGTCAAACATCTGCCCTGTTTGTCGTTTACTCTGGACAGAGGAGAGGTC
The DNA here is from genome assembly GCF_027579735.1 of Bombina bombina. Taxonomy (NCBI): domain Eukaryota; kingdom Metazoa; phylum Chordata; class Amphibia; order Anura; family Bombinatoridae; genus Bombina; species Bombina bombina. Next base: position 1,199,124,495 of record NC_069501.1, on the reverse strand, counting down.
AAAAAGCTTCGGCAACCTCTCTCTCCTTTTGGCTTCGGAGCATAATACGCTTAGCCTATGAGACTGCTGGACAGCAGCCCCCTGAAAGGATTACAGCTCATTCTACTAGAGCTGTGGCTTCCACATGGGCCTTTAAAAATGAGGCCTCTGTTGAACAGATTTGCAAGGCTGAGACTTGGTCTTCGCTTCACACCTTTTCAAAATTTTACAAATTTGACACTTTTGCTTCTTCGGAGGCTGTTTTTGGGAGAAAGGTTCTACAGGCAGTGGTTCCTTCCGTTTAAGTTCCTCCCTTGTCCCTCCCATCATCCGTGTACTTTAGCTTTGGTATTGGTATCCCACAAGTAATGGATGATCCGTGGACTGGATACACTTAACAAGAGAAAACATAATTTATGCTTACCTGATAAATGTATTTCTCTTGTGGTGTATCCAGTCCATGGCCCGCCCTGTCCTTTTAAGGCAGGTCTAAATTTTAATTAAACTACAGTCACCACTGCACCCAATGGTTTCTCCTTTCTCGTCTTGTTTCGGTCGAATGACTGGATATGGCAGTGAGGGGAGGAGCTATATAGCATCTCTGCTGTGGGTGATCCTCTTGCAACTTCCTGTTGGGAAGGAGAATATCCCACAAGTAATGGATGATCCATGGACTGGATACACTACAAGAGAAATACATTTATCAGGTAAGCATAAATTATGTTTTTTCACACTCTGTTTTTTTAACTTTTTTTTTACACAAAGGAAATGCTACTTATTGTATTCAGAACACCCTTCTTTTTTATATTACACATGTTGACAAATATTATTTATACCAATTATACTAAGCACACAATTCTACATATTTTTGACTTTCCCTTCATTATGCCTTACAAAGGTGTCTTAATTAGTTATTTTTAATCTATACGCTGATTTTCTTTCCGGAATAAGGAGATTCACATGGGCTTTTCATTCATAAATGGGTTATCATCATGACTCGGCAAACTGCTCCTAAATGTTTTCTCTTATTTCATATGATACTGACCTTCATTTGGCCAGAAGTCACATCTTCTTGACATGTACTTTTTAAGCCTCTAGCTACAGTCTTCTCATTTTTGTACAATACATTTGATTGTTTACCCTTACATTTATCTTTATCACATGAATTATCTGCCCAAACCAATTATCTGCAAAATGTGTCTCTTTCCTTTTTTCATAAAGATCCAGAGGTCTTATTATTCCTGCATTTTATCTAGCTTATTTTTGTCATATAAAATATTTCCTATTTCTTTTTTTACAAGCCAGTTTCCATCTTTTTTTTTAGAAACAGTCATTTGAATCTGAGAAAAACAATGTATAATTTGTGTGGGTCACTCACTGAAATTGGACTTAAAATGGAGTTTAAGGGGCCTATCAATCAAGCTCCAAAAGGAGCTTGACTGCCCCTGTTTCTGGCGAGTCTTCAGACTCGCCAGAAACAGCAGTTATGAAGCAGCGGTCACAAAGACCGCTGCTCCATAACCTGTCTGCCTGCTCTGAGCAGGCGGACAGACATCGCCGGAAATCAACCCGATCGAGTACGATCGGGTTGATTGACACCCCCTGCTGGTTGCCGATTGGCCGCGAGTCTGCAGGGGGCGGCGTTGCACCAGCAGCTCTTGTGAGCTGCTGGTTCAATGCTGAATACGGAGAGCGTATTGCTCTCCGTATTCAGCGAGGTCTGGCGGACCTGATCCACCAGACCTTGATAAATAGAGGACTTAATGTAAGTAGCAAAAAATACTTACAACTGGCTCAACACTGGGTGTAAACATAGAACCATATAATTTTACGGTAGATAAGTATCATAGGCCCAACAAGTCTACCCAATATTTCCTAAAAATATTAACTTATCTAGTTAACAGGATTTGTCTTGTGCTTATCCCAGGCATTCTTGAAGTCCACCACAGTGTTTGTCATTACCATCACTTTTGGAAGTTTATTCCATGAATGAATTACCCTTTCTGTAATGAAGCACTTCCGCAAATTACTCTTGAATCTACTACCCTTTAGCTTGAGGTCATGACCCCTTGATAGATTTTTTTTTAAATGTTTTTTAACTGATATATGCCTAGATTGCAATTGGAGCAATTTTGATAGCACTCAATCTGGAATTACTGTCAAGTAAAGAAGGAAGATGTACCAGGATGTAGAGGGAGCTAGATTACCAAAACTACCCCTAGTGCCAAAAAGAGTGTGCGAAGTAACAGTAAAAACAAAAACATGGGGAGTTATTAATACATAAATCAACTTACAAACATAAACATAGAATCTATAAAGGGTAACAAATATGCACATACATGTGTCTACATAAAATCCCTAAAGGTATCTTAGTTTAACCAGGTCTAATAGATAAAGATACATGCCAACACTTTTTTTAAAGGAACTCCCCATTTATTTGTTTTTACTGATATTACAGTCAATGTTAGTCAATAGTAAAACAGAATTACTTAAGAATGTTTAGCTTTCCCTATACTTTTAATTGATGGTGTGATTGCGCTAAACATTGCTCATATTACAAATTGTGAGTTTTGTGTTGTGCGCAAGTTCAATACATTACAGTGCTAAAAAATGTAGCGCCACTGGACCTAAAGAGAAGTGTTAAGGCTAAAATAAATGTATAACAAAATACATATATACATTAATATAAAGACTGAAACTGTGAGAATTGCCTGGTATTTCAGGGCTGGACTGTACTTTTGGATAGGGCTCTAGCTAATATACTACAGAAAATGTATATTCTGTGGAAAGCATAGATTAGACAAAAAGAAGCTCCTCCTCTTATGTATTTTAGTCTCCCTGGGGGTAATGGGGCAACCAGACGTGGACCCCTTGCTCAATGTGCCTAGAGGGATATAGCTGCACCTCCACTGATGAGGCCTTAATGTACATCTGGGGTAATATGTACAAATCCTTTTTTCAAATGAGAATTGGCTGGTATTGTGGGGCTGGACTGTCCTTTTGGATGGGGTCAGACTGAAATACTACAAACATACAGTTACAAGTACAGTTACAAAGGTGCTTCAACTATATATTAATGCACCCTCAGCTTTAGCGCACTCTGGCTTAGCGCACCTTCAGGTTAGTTCTTGAGTAAGAGCCAAAACAGAGTTTTGTAATGGACACATAGAAGTCTATTAGGTGAGGGAATTAGCACAGCCATGTGATATGCCCTCTGGATGTTAGCACACCTGAGATTTTCACTCAAGCACAACCATTTTACTTTCAACTTGTAATATGAGAGCAAAAAAAAAGATTAGGAGACAAAGGAAGGTCAAACCAGAGCAAGATGGTCAGGCTTCCAGAAGCCAGTCAGATCACAAACAGCAGCAGATACTCAGAAATAAGTATCGTATGTGGGAGCCAAAATACAAGGACAATGAGATGAAAGCAAAAAACAATGCTTAATAACACAATGTGGAAATTACATTAAAATAAGATTTGACAATAACAAAGGCCAAGGATAGATGATGCCAATGACTAATGCCAAAACATGCTAAAATGATGCAGCAAAGCAGAAAATGCAGGCCAAAGACTAATTGGTTAATTATTTTTTTTACATAAAAAGGCTATCGCATGTGGCCATGGTGGTATAGAAATAAGCTTTAATAAGGGGGTTGATCAGAATCTATCGGCTATCTGCTCCCAAAAATGAATTTTGAATACTGAGTCAAATTTGGAACCAAGTTTCTACAGTGATTATCATTTTAAATTGTATTGTTTTTTAAAAGCCCATTGTGAATACATTTTCAACAGAAAGCTTCAAAAAAGGATATTTAGAGTGTTAACTACCTCTTTTCAAAATAGAAACTGGGAGGTCCCTTGAAACTGATACACACAATAGCCCATTCACACCTCTTAAGGTTACAAGATAGTTCTATTCATGTAACCCCTTTGTTCACTCTGCAATGTAAATACTCATTTATATGTGTCACATGCATCTATTGTTATCACAAGACACTATCAACACTCCATATCCGTATCCATATGAATGCCATATGTATTTTGTCAGGATGGACATACTTCTAAAGGCACTTCAGGACACCCACATCTACAAATATTCTTTTAAACTATATTTATTACTCTTGTTTGCTAAAGAACTGGTTTGGTTACGCCATAAAAAAATGCAAAACACTTATAATAACTTTTTTCCAAAGTCTTTTCACTTCTTTTAAACTGTAGTTTATGAGCCAATTTTCTACTTAGGGCTAGATTTATTAAAGGCCTACGGCTGCAAGTTCTCACAAGAACTTGCTCGCAGTCATTTATCAAGCAGCGGTCACCAGACCGCCGCTTCCCTAACCTCTTTGCCACCTCTAGTATGGAGAAATTCAATCTCCTCGGTCTAGTCAAACCGAGGAGATTGACAGCTCCTGCCTGCACGTGATTGGCTGTGCACGGGCAGAATTGCACGCAAGAGCAAAATTGCGCTCGTGTGCAATGGCGAATACCTGCGGGTAATTTCGCCCCGCCACAGGTGAGCTGAGGAGTACAGGGGAGCGTATACGTGCCCCTGTACGCATCAGCTTTAATAAATCTAGCCCTTAGTATCTTTCTAAGAGACAATTAAACAAAATTGCATAATTGAGAAAAGGGTTTTATACAAGCCTCAATGAATGCTAAGTCCAAACTCATTCTCAACAGTGCATATATTAATCTGGAACAATGAAAACTGCCAAATTATGCCATTTAAAGGTACAGTAAACACCTTACACACATATCAGCCAAGTCTTAATGTTTTTAAAACCCATTAATATTAACATAGAAAAATTCCCACCCGCCATTTACCTTATTTGGAGGAACCAATCTGGGCTTTAGTCAGCAGACCACAAGAATAGCCCTGGCTACAATGTTAGTATACAGTGCATTGTTTAGCAGTTTTTTTCTCATAACGGACCAAGTTATATGTGGAGCGCTAATTAAAGCTGCCACTCAAACTTTAATTGCGCTATAAGTAAGCTTTTTGCGCTCGTATTGTAAGTTGAAAGTAAACTGTTTTCGCTCGCTCCCTAACCCGAGTGCAAAAAGGTTAACTTAGAATATAGTGTGCACCTTCACGTATTCCCCCATAGAAGTTAATGGTGAAAAAAAAAATGGAAAAAAAACTCTAATACCCCACTCTAGCGCAAATCAAATCAAATCTTCTCATATGCACTAACCCAACATGAAAATATGAATGTTTCACATTTCAATGTTCTTCACATATCTTCTATTTTTTCATAAATAAACATTTCTACATATATATAATGTTTTTTTCATACAGTATACTGTATATCGATTCATATATATAAATTGGGGCGTTTACTAGAAAGTAAACTTTATATGGGTCTATACACATACCACATTTTTTATTGCACATATAATGACCTATTCCCTAACAAATCCCCATGTTTACTTTAATTTTAAGAAATATTCTATATGGTTTTAAATGAGGGGTCTTGGAGGTTAGTAGCTAGAGATTCAGGGGTTTCCTTCCACCCAGCTCCCTTGCAGTTACACTGAGCTTCCCTGTTCCCCCCTCTTTGTGGCATCACCACATGTGTATGTGGTAACGTCACTGGCTCTCCCATGAAACCTGGGGGTGCCCACTAGGCAACCAAATGACCCCCAGTCTGTAGTGTGGGGGATTACCGAGAACAGTGTTTGTTTGGTGATCCACCTGCATGAAGAAACGGGCTTGTCATGCGCACACAAGAATGACGACTGTAGCTTGTCATGAGCAACAAAAGGGTTAAAAGTATAGGGCATGCTAATAAAAATGTTGGAGACATTAACATTCTCTGGTTAACATTTTTTTTACCATTTACTTGTAATACCAGATTATTCTCTACTCTGAGTAACAAATGCAAAATAATGCACCCTGTGCTATTAATTGTGCTTGTAATCTAGCCCTTTATGGTGGAATGGAATACTGTTGTCCCCATGTAAAGTTTTAGGGTGTTATCACACCATGAAAGCATGTTTTCTATAAAGTGCTATAAGTGGCTTATTAATGTGTTTTGAAATTAAAAAGAATGGGACCCTGGTTTTCCTAATGTATTGTACATAAATAAAAACAGAAAATGGAGTAAAAAATATTAAATAATATACAACAAATAAGTAAAAAAAAAATAGACAAAACTTCAATACATTTTTTTTATATTTAGTATATAGCTAATAAATGTTTGGCTTTTTAAAAAATGTGTTTAAATGTGTTTTTTAATTAATTAAACTTACAATAGGAATTTCACAGATTTGACAACCTACAGTTGGGGATTTGTGAAAAATATTCCAGTATACTTACTATAGTAAACTACAATTTTAAAGAGGACACTCCTTAAAGCTTTATCACTGTTCTGAGCAAATCAAAGCATTTTATTTTTATTTCCCAATATAAATCACAATATTATCATATTAATAACACTTCATATTTTTTATTACAAATTTGTTCTTCAACATACTGTTCATTTTCTTTGTACTGTTATTTTTAATGGCTTGATTTGATTAATAATTGTAACAGGTTTAATACTTATGCAAAAAAATACAGTTATATTTCTTATGTTTGTTTTTTTACTTGAACTTCTATAAATAAATATTATAATGCAGTATCATTTTGCAGGTTTGTTTTGCTAATGTTAGATTTGTTGCACTTAGAAAAGATTAAAAAAAAAGTTTATTTAATTTTTATACATGTAAATTGTTTTGTTCCAGGGAAGCACTGAAGACAAACTTAACAAAGTGATATGCAGGGGAATAAATTGATTACAAGAAATGTTGTACATTATACTTGCAATACCACATTTGGTGCACTGGTAGATATAGGGATAAAAATGAAAAATACATTACTACTTATGGATTATGTTACAAAGCAAGGGGACAATATTATTTCTACAAATTTGTTGAAAAGTTTTGCCCCAAACTTGTCGCACTAAAAGATATAGAGATAAAAATGAAATAATTACAGAACATAATATAGCTATCTTCCTTTTTATTTTTTGTGAAAAATCTATGTGCACCATGTTTAAGCCATGTAATACAAGTCCCACTCTCCACTTCGCACCAATTTTGACTCAACACTTTTCACACCAATTATGACGCAAACTCCTAAACAACCCACTTACTAGTGAATTTTTCAACCACTTTTGATTGGAATATGCATAATCACATGATTTATGACATCAGCCAATCGGATTCAAATATACATTTTAAACTATCACTAATGAATCAATACTTGTGTCATTGATCACTCATCAGAACTTGTAAGTGCCTTGTGTTACATTGTACAGGGAGTGCCGAATTATTAGGCAAGTTGTATTTTTGAGGATTCATTTTATTATTGAACAACAACCATGTTCTCAATGAACCCAAAAAACTCATTAATATCAAAGCTGAATATTTTTGGAAGTAGTTTTTAGTTTGTTTTTAGTTTTAGCTATTTTAGGGGGATATCTGTGTGTGCAGGTGACTATTACTGTGCATAATTATTAGACAACTTAACAAAAAACAAATATATACCCATTTCAATTATTTATTTTTACCAGTGAAACCAATATACCATCTCAACATTCACAAATATACATTTCTGACATTCAAAAACAAAACAAAAACAAATCAGTGACCAATATAGCCACCTTTCTTTGCAAGGACACTCAAAAGCCTGCCATCCATGGATTCTGTCACTGTTTTGATCTGTTCACCATCAACATTGCGTGCAGCAGCAACCACAGCCTCCCAGACACTGTTCAGAGAGGTGTTCTGTTTTCCCTCCTTGTAAATCTCACATTTGATGATGGACCACAGGTTCTCAATGGGGTTCAGATCAGGTGAACAAGGAGGCCATGTCATTATATTTTCTTCTTTTATACCCTTTCTTGCCAGCCACGCTGTGGAGTACTTGGACGCGTGTGATGGAGCATTGTCCTGCATGAAAATCGTGTTTTTCTTGAAGGATGCAGACTTCTTCCTGTACCACTGCTTGAAGAAGGTGTCTTCCAGAAACTGGCAGTAGGACTGGGAGTTGAGCTTGACTCCATCCTCAACCCGAAAAGGCCCCACAAGCTCATCTTTGATGATACCAGCCCAAACCAGTACTCCACCTCCACCTTGCTGGCGCCTGAGTCGGACTGGAGCTCTCTGCCCTTTACCAATCCAGTCACGGGCCCATCCATCTGGCCCATCAAGACTAACTCTCATTTCATCAGTCCATAAAACCTTAGAAAAATCAGTCTTGAGATATTTCTTGGCCCAGTCTTGACGTTTCAGCTTGTGTGTCTTGTTCAGTGGTGGTCGTCTTTCAGCCTTTCTTACCTTGGCCATGTCTCTGAGTATTGCACACCTTGTGCTTTTGGGCACTCCAGTGATGTTGCAGCTCTGAAATTTGGCCAAACTGGTGGCAAGTGGCATTTTGGCAGCTGCACGCTTGACTTTTCTCAGTTCATGGGCAGTTATTTTGCGCCTTGGTTTTTCCACACGCTTCTTGCGACCCTGTTGACTATTTTGAATGAAACGCTTGATTGTTTGATGATCACGCTTCAGAAGCTTTGCAATTTTAAGAGTGCTGCATCCCTCTGCAAGATATCTCACTATTTTTGACTTTTCTGAGCCTGTCAAGTCCTTCTTTTGACCCATTTTGCCAAAGGAAAGGAAGTTGCCTAATAATTATGCACACCTGATATAGGGTGTTGATGTCATTAGACCACACCCCTTCTCATTACAGAGATGCACATCACCTAATATGCTTAATTGGTAGTAGGCTTTCGAGCCTATACAGCTTGGAGTAAGACAACATGCATAAAGAGGATGATGTGGTCAAAATACCAATTTGCCTAATAATTCTGCACTCCCTGTATATTATACTTTGAAAGTATATATATGGGAATTTAGAATTAAAGATAAACATTGATGCTTACATTAGGACACACAGTGTAATATTTTAGACAAGGATTTTGAAATTTGAATTGATGTTTGATTCAATATAATTTTAAACTGATAGCTCAAAGGGATGGCTCACCTAACATTAAACTGTCATGATTCAGATACAGCAGAAATTAAAATCACCTCTTGACTGTCATGCTATTTTCAGGGTATTTCTTCCTTCTCTTGAATTTCTTTTTCAGTAAGAAATGTCATGTTATATGCCAGCCCATTTTATAACACCTGTGAAGGGGTGGTTTTTAAAACTAGATTGCAATCAGGAGGGGTTACACAGGTACAGAGAGAAAACTGGCCCAGCTCTTAAAATATCTATTGATTGCAAAGAAATACATATGATACCCTGATTACATATTATATTTGCAATTATTCCTGCTGAGAATAATAATACATTTACACTATATACCTACACCATCAGAAAAAATGTGCAAAAATGTTACCTTTAGGTGTACAACAGCTTGTCACTGGGGCGGTACCCTCAAAGGTACACCCAATGCACCATTTAACATGGGTACATATCAGTACCCTTGCAGATTGTACCTTTCAAAGGCAAATATGTACCTTTGGTGACTAGATTGGACCTCAATGCTAAGGTACCATTATGTACCCTTAAAAATTGTGCTATTTTGGCCTTTTAAGGGTACTGCCCCAGTGACATGGCCTTTGTACCTCATGATGGCTAATTTGTAATCATCAACATAGCATATTATAAATGCTGTTCCATCAAATATATTATATTCCATTGAAATATGCATTCACGTGCTGTGTTCTTGTTCAGACAGTATTACATACATTGGCCACACTGCAGTTTGAAAAATGTAATCAAATACCAGGTCCTATGACTGTTACAGGAATTCCTGAAATAACCAGGTAAAACAACCGATTCCAAAAGGAAAAACTCAAAATTATTTTATTTCACTCTGTACTAGACCCTAACAACACACTATTTAACTTAGGGGGACACACACCACATAAAACATAAATATATAGAAAACATATTGAAAACAACATATTAATAAAATATAACTCTTACAAAAGGAAGGTTGATTCAGTGGAGGGATAAACGATAAAACTTACACCCAAACATTGAATTGTCACTCTATGCAAAATATATGCAAATTAGTCTATTTACCCAATACACATTTTGGTGATGAATCTTCTACCAATAGATGGAGCTGTGTTACACATGTCAAGGAACTGTCAACCAATAGATGGCTCTATGGCATGTCACACAATGTCCATGTATGTGACTGGGGAATCGTTACAATTTTATTTTATTTTTTAAAAACAGGTTCTAAAACAGCTCTTGTTTATTTTAAAGAATTTAAAATGAAATATCATTTTTTTTATTTAAGTTAATATATTTGCTTTATGTGTAAGAGATAGCATCTTGATGCTCTAAATATAAACATTAAAATGTTAAGTACTTGTGTGCTAAAATTAGAACCAGCAACACAGTATCATTGAAGATATGGGTTGTTAAGTATTTTTTTTTCCTTTGTCCACCGCTTGCATATAACTAACAGCTGTTGAAGGTGACTTATTTTGCTCTACAACATGTATGTTGAATTCATTTTGGTGACTGCCAGTTATGTGTTCATTGAATAATTGAGGTGCACAAATTATATGGATTTGCAGGGTTTGGCAGCCTTGAACCACCCACCCCCCTCAACCTTTTGGTCACATACTGTAAGTGATTGTCCATTTTTAGGGGGATTAATGGTACAGACATGGACCCTTTAAGAGTTGGAAACATATTTGTACCTTATTTACCCCTAAATTGTACATATTAGTTCCTTAAGGTGTAATTATGATCCATTGAGGGTACAACCACAGCAGTTGTACCCTAAGTATTCACAAATGGACCCCAACCATAACCTTTTTTCCTGACAGTGTATAGTGGTATCAGGGCTGGCTCAAGAGATTGTGCTGCCTGGGTCCGAGATCAATATGACGCCCCCCCTGCGCCCCCCAGCTTTACCCCGCCCCCTGTGACACCACACATATAAACACGCATATGCATGCACACCACAAACATACGCTCATAAGCATGCACACCAGACATACACACACTCATATGCACCCACACCAAACATACACACACTCATATGCATCCTCACCACAAATACACACACTCATATGCACCCACACCACACATACACACACTCATATGCATCCTCACCACACATACGCACACTCATATGCACCCACACCACACATACAAATACTCATGTGCATCCTCAACACAAATACACACACTCATATGCACCCACACCACACACTCATATGCATCCTCACCACAAATACACACAATCATATGCAACAACACCACACATACACACACTCGTATAGATACACTCATATGCATGCACACCATACACGCAAACACCCTCATAAGAAGAAGAGAGGGGGAGAGGGAGAAAGAAAGGGACAGAAAGAGAAAGAAATGGAGGAATGGTATAGCGTGTTGATGCGGTCAGTCACCAATCTGGAGCCACTGTCATGCTGCTGCCCCCTGCTGTGTCAAGTTGCGAGTGCTTCCTCATCAAGAGGATACAGGGTGTAGGAGCGGTATGTCTGGATCTCACAGAAGTGCCGCCCCTTGCCAAGTGCCGCCTGGGCCATTGGACCCACTTGGTCCCATGGTTGAGCAGGCCCTGAGTGGTATGAATAAACACAGAGATATGAAAGTCAACATTGTTTAGAACAAAAAATGGAATTTAGGGACATGTAAATATGTTTGCAAAAGATTTCTGACATAACACACACACACACACACACATACACACACACATATATATATATATATACAGGGAGTGCAGAATTATTAGGCAAGTTGTATTTTTGAGGATTAATTTTATTATTGAACAACAACCATGTTCTCAATGAACCCAAAAAACTCATTAATATCAAAGCTGAATATTTTTGGAAGTAGTTTTTAGTTTGTTTTTAGTTTTAGCTATTTTAGGGGGATATCTGTGTGTGCAGGTGACTATTACTGTGCATAATTATTAGGCAACTTAACAAAAAACAAATATATACCTATTTCAATTATTTATTTTTACCAGTGAAACCAATATAACATCTCAACATTCACAAATATACATTTCTGACATTCAAAAACAAAACAAAAACAAATCAGTGACCAATATAGCCACCTTTCTTTGCAAGGACACTCAAAAGCCTGCCATCCATGGATTCTGTCAGTGTTTTGATCTGTTCACCATCAACATTGCGTGCAGCAGCAACCAAAGCCTCCCAGACACTGTTCAGAGAGGTGTACTGTTTTCCCTCCTTGTAAATCTCACATTTGATGATGGACCACAGGTTCTCAATGGGGTTCAGATCAGGTGAACAAGGAGGCCATGTCATTAGATTTTCTTCTTTTATACCCTTTCTTGCCAGCCACGCTGTGGAGTACTTGGACGCGTGTGATGGAGCATTGTCCTGCATGAAAATCATGTTTTTCTTGAAGGATGCAGACTTCTTCCTGTATCACTGCTTGAAGAAGGTGTCTTCCAGAAACTGGCAGTAGGACTGGGAGTTGAGCTTGACTCCATCCTAAACCCGAAAAGGCCCCACAAGCTCATCTTTGATGATACCAGCCCAAACCAGTACTCCACCTCCACCTTGCTGGCGTCTGAGTCGGACTGGAGCTCTCTGCCCTTTACCAATCCAGCCACGGGCCCATCCACCTGGCCCATCAAGACTCACTCTCATTTCATCAGTCCATAAAACCTTAGAAAAATCAGTCTTGAGATATTTCTTGGCCCAGTCTTGACGTTTCAGCTTGTGTGTCTTGTTCAGTGGTGGTCGTCTTTCAGCCTTTCTTACCTTGGCCATGTCTCTGATTATTGCACACCTTGTGCTTTTGGGCACTCCAGTGATGTTGCAGCTCTGAAATATGGCCAAACTGGTGGCAAGTGGCATCTTGGCAGCTGCATGCTTGACTTTTCTCAGTTCATGGGCAGCTATTTTGCGCCTTGGTTTTTCCACACGCTTCTTGCGACCCTGTTGACTATTTTGAATGAAACGCTTGATTGTTCGATGATCACGCTTCAGAAGCTTTGCAATTTTAAGAGTGCTGCATCCCTCTGCAAGATATCTCACTATTTTTGACTTTTCTGAGCCTGTCAAGTCCTTCTTTTGACCCATTTTGCCAAAGGAAAGGAAGTTGCCTAATAATTATGCACACCTGATATAGGGTGTTGATGTCATTAGACCACACCCCTTCTCATTACAGAGATGCACATCACCTAATATGCTTAATTGGTAGTAGGCTTTCGAGCCTATACAGCTTGGAGTAAGACAACATGCATAAAGAGGATGATGTGGTCAAAATACTAATTTGCCTAATAATTCTGCACTCCCTGTATATATATATATATATATATATATATATATATATATATAGTCCATATATACAAAGTGTAACAGCACCACAGCACAGTCTTGCTTCTTTAAAGGTGAAAAGTTCTTTTATTAAGTTACAACAACCATAAAAAGGCGACGTTTCGGACCTACATGGTCCTTATTCATGCATGAATAAGGACCATGTAGGTCCGAAACGTCGCCTTTTTATGGTTGTTGTACCTTAATAAATGAACTTTTCACCTTTAAAGAAGCAAGACTGTGCTGTGATTCTGTTACACTTTGTATATATGGACTGTATCTTTTGGATTGTGGCTGATACTCCACAGTGACGGGCACACAGGCTGGAAGCCACTATTGAAATCTATGGTGCTGGGCTCTAACTATCTATCGTTTATATATATATATATATATATATATACACACACACACAAGTATGTGCAAAGATATATGTGCAAATTCTAGCAATCATTTAAAAAAAATGAGATAAAAGCATATCATGACTTCTAGAAATACAAATACACATTCATTTATGTGAAAGTATCATATAACAGATTTTATTGTAAAACAAAAAAATATAAAAATAACTTTCTATGAGAAATTGTTTGTTGAGGTATAAATGTAGCTATTTCTTGGACATTAACAGATGAAAAATAAAAGATTAGCTTTAGAGAAATGTGCTTGTTCATGGTCAGTAATGAAATGGTATAAATAAAGTTGTGAAAAACCTGAATAACCGCGACATTAATGACTGTTAGTTAAAGGGACACTAAACCCAAAATTTTTCTTGCATGATTCAGGTAGAGAATACAATTTTAAACAACATTTCAATTGACTTCTATTATCTAATTTGCTTCGTTCTTTATATATCCTTTGCTGAAGAAATAGCAATGCACATTGATGAGCCAATCACACGAGGCATATATGTGCAGCAACCAATCAGCAGCTACTAAGCCTATCTAGATATAATTTTCAGCAAAGGATATCAAGAGAATGATGCAAAATAGATAATAAAAGTAAATCAGAAAGTTGTTTAAAATTGCATGCTCTTTCTATAGCATGAAAGAAAAAAATTAGGTTTCATGTCCCTTTAACAACAGTCCAATGCTCTTCTCACCGTACTTGAGGCGTGTGTTTTTGATGGCTTTTTTTATAAATAAGGGTATCGTATTCAGATCCGTGTCAGCGATGTCTGGCGAGCGCATATATATTGGCTCAGAAAGGTCTGAGCCAGTTCCTTCCCATACAAGTTTTCCCTTCTAAACCACCATCTGGTGAAGCACTGGTACCACAAGTGGCTTTTTTTCGTGAGGGGCAAAGCAACACCTCTGTATTGTCTATGTGGGAGATTTATGGGTAGCAAGATTCATGTTGTGCAGAAGAAGGTGTACTGGGCCAAGAGATTTAGACATCTCACATTTTTTTGGGATGAACCAGCACCTACACACATAAGGCATATGTATATCTAAAGGACAACTGCCACTAGCACCCCAAAAGGCAATGTATCAACTGAGACAGGAACAAGAAAGGGCTGGTCTCCCTCAGCACCATATCTGGCAAGATGTGTGGACAAGGTTGAACTCCACATTGCCAATGTTGGAGAGGTTGCTAGAACAGCAAAAGACAATATAACATTGGAGTGACATGTCCACCTCAGTGAGGTGATAAGCAACAGGTAAAGTATAGTGTCCCTGCTGTTACTTGTGAAATTGTGTACTGAAAACTTGACACTCTGCTGGATGTAATAATTTATTTATAGAAATGAACTGCAATGTACTTGGTAGTTTATATTCATATGTACCTTATATAAGATCAGGAATGGAATACTTTACTATAGAACAAACTGTCATCAGCCTCTCGGGGGAAAATGCAAATGTGATCTCAGATGAGCTGCACAGTCTCTATTAGTTACTGACACACAGGTATAATGCACATATACTGCCCTTATGTTCAGGTAAATATTTCCTCTCAGATAGGCCACCACATTCCTTGTTGGTGCTGATAGAATTTACCTCAGGAAAACATCTGTGTAAACACTTTACTGTGTTACTAGCTCAGGAAGCCATCTTGTTTCTACACAGGAACTGATTCCTTCAGAGACTCACCTGACTGGATCTAGCTCCACCCACAGAGACAGACTGACATAAGTAAGCTCAGCACATCTGTTATCCTCACAACAGCATTAAGCATCTAATGACAAACACCACATCTCCTTTGTTTCTCAAACAAAATAGAACAAGATAATTATAAGAATTTTGAAAGTGTTATGCTTGTGGGATACTCCCCTATCAGACCGAACTCGGCCAGTAGTCTTCTTATACCAGCGTTGAGCCGGAATGATAGGGAATATCCCAGAGCAGAGAAAGTTTGCAAGATGAGGTAAGCAGCACTCACCACAGGCAGGATAGTATTTAACGGCAACGGTGAAGCAGTCCAAGGATAAACCACTAGAATGGCCAGGCAGGCAGGGATTGGCAATGGTAAAGCAGTCCAAGGGTAAACCACTAGAATGGTCAGGCAGGCAGGGTTTGGCTATGGTAAAGCAGTCCAAGGGTAAACTACTAGAATGGTCAGGCAGGCAGGGTTTGGCAACAGAGAGGCAATCCAGAACAATAGGGGTTAATCAAGCAGAGAAGTCAGACAAGCAGAGTTCAGCAGCAGTAAATCAATCCAGCAATATAGGGTTAACAGACAGAGTAGTCAGACAAACAGAGTTCAGCAGCAGTATATCAATCCAGCAATTTAGGGGTTAACAGGCAGAGTAGTCAGACAGGCAGGGTTCAGCAACAATAAGGCAAATAGCAGTAACGATCTATCACACCCAGGAGCACACAAAGTAACACCTATACTTGGGCAGTGATAGATCGTTTCTGTGCAACTTACAAAGACACAGGATTCGCGCCACAGGAATCCGTACTGGCATCAGACAATGGAGCATGATACTGACATCATCGCCGCACGCATCCGGAGCCGACACAGCCCCTGACAACGAGTAGGGAAGAAGACGCCGCGCCCCTAGCAAAGTGACAGAAAGTTCTTTACACAGAGTCTTTATCCTGTACAACCTCTTGATTTGCTGTTGTATGTTCAGATGCTATCACAAGTTTCTTCTTAGCATAGAATTTGTGTCTTCTTTGTCTTTCTTGCCGTGGATTAAAATCCTTCAGTCATTCTTGGATTTGCCAGCTCTCTGTTGTTCATCGATTTCTTATCGGACTATTTTATCCTTTATTGCTTGACACTGATGGAATATTTGAATCCGCCTCAGGTAAGTTCATATCTGTATTTTGTGATGGTGATGATTCAAAGTGGAGGCTACATCATTTTGCACAGTCTTGACTAACCAACTCGCTTTGTTCCTTTGAAGAATTAGAACTATCATAGTGCCACACACCTGGCCTGCGTATTTTCAAATAATCCTGATGGCAAAACTTTTAAAAGTAGCACCCATTGTCTTATCTGTGAGATATCTTTCAGTGGTTGTTACTTCATATATTTTTAGTCCCAAAACCTTTGTGACCACTGCTGCCATCTAGCGTGTTTTCCCTTATAATGGTGTATCCAGACAATGTCCTTATCTTTGTTTTGCCTGTGTTTCTTGTCCCTTTGCATTTGTTTTTATTGATTTAACACTCTTGCCTGTACTTCTGGTCTCAATATTCTACCCAACAGAAGTACTGACGTTGCCGTCTTGTTGTAGGGTGTGGTGCATTTCTGTACTGAGATATTTTTCATGGAATTTTTGTTTAGAGGCTTCATGCTTTTGAAAAATCTTTTTAACGTCTGAACAAATTCCTGCTTGTCCATTTGTTACAGGATGATATGGAGTTGTACACTGATGTTTGATGCCTTGATTATTTAGAAAATGTTTAAATCTTAATGATACAAACTGTGGACTTTTATCTGAAACTATAGTCTTTGGTAGTCCAAAAGTTGCAATTACAGTGGTACCTGTCCACTTTCAGTTGAGAATTGAAGGCTACTTAAAAATCCCCACATATTCAAATTTCTCCATTCTTCTGACTTGAACAATTGGGAAAAACCCAGTCACTTCTTTCTACCCTGCATATAATTCCAAGTTCCTCTAATCTTTTTAACTCTTCTTCCACTCCAGCCTTCAAAGCAAATGGAACTGTCCTTGCTTTCATGAATTTGGGCACTGTATCATCCATAACAATCAGTACTACTTGTCTTCCTTTTACAGTGCCCAGTTTCTCATTGAATACAGAGGGCTATTTGTTTTTTTAATTCCTTTACCCCACTATAATTATCAGATGTTGCCTGTACTTTGTGACAAGGGACTGTGTTCAAGTCTGGCATTCACAGGGCCTGTATCCACTCTCTTCCAAACAAAGGTGGATCACCTACAGGCATTACATAGAGAGGCAGAACAGCTGTGCTTTTTTTGGAAATGTACATTAGCTGAAGCACATTCTACTGGTTTCAACAATCTGCAGTTGAGTAAACGTGTGCTTTAAGGGAACTGATAGAGGTAATCTCTTCCAATCACACAGATTAATCACAGATAGAGCTGCGTCTCGTCCTTGTACTTTTACATCCACAGTAATTGTTTTCTGTGTAAATTCTAGTTCTTAAATTTTTAAATTTTGTACTTGTGCTTCTTCATCAAAATCTTCAGATGAGTCTTGCTGTTAAAAATTATAATTTTCTTTTAGTTCTTCAATATTTTATCTGTGTTTCTTTAACACCTCTGCATTCTCTCTGTAAATGCCCCTTTTTCCTGCATGAGTGACATGTGAAGTCATTGGGCGTATGAAGCTTGATGCCCCTTGTTTCCGGTGATTCTTCAGGCTCGCCGGAAACCGAAGTTATAAAGAAGCAGTCTGAGGCCACGGACAGAAATCAAACTGATCGAATACGATTGGGTTGATTAACACCCCCTGCTAGCGAATCTGCAGGGGGCGGTATTGCACCAGCAGTTCACAAGAACTGCTGGTGCAATGATAAATGCTGACACCGTATGCTGTCGGCATTTATCGATGTGCCGTGGACATGATACGCTACATCGTATCATGTCCGCTCGCACATTAATAAATATACCCCTTTAAATCTACAGCTTTCTGAATCATTAGAACGTGTCCTACACCTGTTGCTTGAATGTCCCTTTTCTTTTTTCTTTTTTTTAAATCTAAGTGAGATAGGCTGTTTTCTGTTTTTATTTGCTTTATTTATAAATGTTCTTTTTGCATGAAAATCACCCATGTCTGCCTATGTTGCTGTTTTATTAGGTAAACTGTCAACATATTTAGCTGCTTGCTCTATAATGTTTGCTATATCCACAGTACAATTAAATGTATGCTCCTCCTCTGTTACTAATATCTTTATAACTGCCTTACTTGCTAGCCCTATGACAAATTGATCTTGCAGTGCTATAGGAAGATATTTCCCAAATCTACAAGTGCTTATGCAATTACATAAGAATTAACTGTTTCTCATATTTCTTGCTTTTGTTTGAAATGCTATTTCTAGAGGCTGTGGATTTTAATGTTCATTCAGCATTCCTATTAAGTGACTCAGACTTTTTGATGCTGGTTTATCTGCTGATAAAAGATCCCTCAGTGTTTCATAAAGATGTACTCCAATTGCTGTCAGAAATACTGCTATTTGCTTACTTTCTGCAATGTCATTAGCAGCTACATATTGCTTTAATCTGTCAACCCATGAAAACCATGAGTCTGTGTCAGGATCAAAGTCCCTTAAAGCCCCAATTAGTGCTATATTGTAAGGTTCAAATCCTCGTCTCTATGTTTCTGCTGTTGCTGTGGTGAGATTGTATAACTTGACACACTGCTGGATGCAATCATTTATTATTGCAGTTTTTATCCATATATACCTTACATAAGATAATGACTGGAACACTATTATTATAATATTATTATATTATAGAAAAAAACTGTCATCAGTCTCTCAGGGGAAATGCAGTGTGATCTCAGAGGAGCTGCAGTCTCTATTAGTTACTGACATACAGGTATAATGCACATATACTGAACTTTTGTTCAGGTGAATATTTCCTCTCAAATGGGCCACCACAGTCCTTGTTGTTGTTGATAGAATTTACCCCAGGAAAACATCTGTGCACACACTTTACTGTGTTACTAGTTCAGGCAGCCATCTTGTTTCTACACAGGAACTGATTCTCTTTAGAGACTCACCTGACTGGAGCTAGCTCTGCCTACACACACAGACTGACATGAGTTAGCTCAGCCCCTCTGTTATCCTCACAACAGCATGACACATGTAATGACAAACCACAAAAGTGGGACATGCTGAGGCAGAGATAAGGTGACTATCTAGGCAAACAGCCATTGTCAGTGGCAGTAGTTCCACTCTACTCTCTTCCTGCTTATTTGAAAAAGGCCCTCATTTTGGTTGGTTGTTGAAAATTGCCACTGATGCTCTTTCCTTGTACTCTATAGTTAACTTATCACCATGTGCTATGGTTTCTGTGCTGGGTGCCCTGACTGTCATCCCTTGCTCACTTGTTCTGCTTATTACTCTAACCTATGTATGTACTGCTATGGGGTCGATTTATCAACTCCTTCGACAGGCTTCATCTGCCTACGACTGCAGGTTCTCACCTCTTGGGTCCCTTCGGTCTCGTCCAACTGGGGAGATTGACAGCTCCTGCCCGCATGTGATTGGCTGTTCACGGGCAGGGGGCGGCATTGCACACAAGTGCAAAATATCTGTGTAATGCTGAATTCCAGCAGCGGAATTCAGCCCGCAAGTGGCTTAATAAATCGACCCCCATGTTTGTGTGTGTAAAATGAAACTTCTAGGAACACTGGCTACTGTGTAATACATTTTAAGGAACCAGGATGCCCAGCTGTGACCCCCCTGGTTTACATGTGTGTAAGTGTGTGTGTGTGTTTGGTGTGCATGTGTGTAGGTGTATGTAGTGTTTGAATGTGTAGTATGTGCATGTGTGTGTGTGAGAGAATATGAGAATGCATGTGTGTACCAGCAGGCAGAGTGGGCTCCGATTGGAGCTTGATGCCCCTGTTTCCGCGCGAGTCTTAAGACCGCTGCTCTATAACTTGTCCGCATGTTCTGAGGCTGCGGACATCAATATGTTCGATCCTATATGATCAGGCTGCAGGGGGCGGCATTGCACAAGCTGTTCACAAGAACTGCTTGTGCAATGATAAATGCAGACAGCGTATACTGTCGGCATTTATCGATGTGCGTCAGGCATGATGCGCTACATTGTATCATGTCTGCATGCACTTTCATAAATCGACCTCATAAATTTGGTGGTGCTATTTGGTGAGGAAAATGGTTAGTATTGTCATTAATAGTTGCATCTATTTAACTATTAACAAGCTGTGTATTATATTCTTATGGACATGAATAAGGTTATAACCCAAAATGTTTATTTTCCCGCTCTTGCCATTAATAATGAATTTAATTTTTGAGTATACAGTGGTGCAGTTTCTCCATGTTTCTCAACATGAAAAAGAGTGTCAGTTATTACATTTATCTGGGCAAAATGTAGCATCATAAAACTACTTAGACAGAAAAGATGGTACTAGGGAGCGCTCAAAAGAGAGCTGAAGAGTATCAAAAAACAGATAGCTGTCTGAACTGACCAAAACAAAATGTCGTTATATAAGATACAATACTTGTGACTTACAGCTGCAGAAAATTAACCACAAACGTAAGGACAAATATAAAATAAACTCTAGATAACTAGAGAACAAATAGAGACAAATAAAGACAAATAAAGGTGCCGGTTTACAATTAGAACAGATTTAACTCACTCAATAATTATTGTAATAGAAACATTTGATTTTTAACCCCTTAAGGACCAGTGACATACAGGGTACATTGTGGTCATTAAGGGGTTAAAAGCCATTTACGATAAAACACAATTATTTTACAGTTTTAATATCATCAAAAATAATAATACATTTTATCTAGGTCGACCTAGTACAATAAAATAAAATTACAGAGTTAATAATAAAAATACAAATTCAGAATGCAAGAGGTAAAAATTCAGAACAGGGTACTATATGAAGATACCTACTGATAGAAGTATAAATAAAATGTTACTAAAACCAAATGATATATTATAGCGCCTTTATAAAACTAAACCGTCCAAAAAAGTTCCTAGTAGACGCCCAAGTGGACAATGTGAACACTGACTAGTCGCCTCAGGTGCCGTAGGGTTAAAAACAAAACCAACAGTCTTATAGTAGCGTTGGTGTGTTACCGATATTAACCCCACAAGTCTTTTAACAGATTAACAGGAACTCCAATAGTGGCGTCAGGAGTCTTTTAACAGATGAGCGAGTACTTATCTTAATTTGTGAAAGTCGGCGTTAAACACACAATGCACCGATCGTGCCGTGTAACTCCCACAGGTTCCTATTGAATGACCTCCTCAGGAATCAAAAGGAAGTAATCACAGTAATTGTGAAATAGGATTCGGCTAGAAACCCAGTGAACAACAGTAGTTAATCTTACGGGTTAGATTGTAAATACAAATCTAAACACCTAAGAATCCACCTTAATGGTTACACTACTGTATCACTGCAATGGGCTATTTCGCCAGAATCCGTTACTAAGAAATAAATGCTCCCAAGACAGGCGCAGTAGACAAGAGCAACGTGTTTCAAAACCTTGGTTTCTATTTCAAGCTCATATTAGGTGCCTTTCCTAACCTCCTTATAAACCTGACCTGCAATTCCTATTGGGCAGAACAAATAAGTGGATAATTAAAGGGACATACTATTCTAAATATTATCCCATAACTTCATACGACATTCGCAATATAGTTTCAAAAAAAGGAGTTAGTTATAAACATAGACACAATATAATACAAATCAATGGATAAATACATGAGTTAGACATAAATAATAATTGAGTTAGACATAAATAATAATACATAGTTAACAACACACGAAAAGAAAAGAAATCCGGCACCTTCGTAGTCTATAACATAACTAAATAATATCACCGATATTTAATACAAATGAAAATATTAAAAATTATTAATTTATAACTCTGATAAAGACACAATTTTATAAAAAAATTCATTAATCTTATTTCCTTAATATAATTTAATTTAAAATGATATACACATCATACCAAATAGTATATATGAATTGTGAGAGATATCTGAAAGTATTTTCATCTTACAAAAAACTCTACATACATCCCTATGTAAAACCTTATTAACAAGTGTGTAACATATAACTATCTTTTCTGTTTAACATTTTTTATAGGCCTATTGAGAGATTCCTATATTCTAGTTGGAGTGTGTAGTATTAACCTTTGGCGCTGGACACTTTATTGTGTTTATCATAAAACTACTTACCTAATAACCTGTAAAAAAGTAGCAAGATGAGTGTGACCACTCACACAGAGAGAACGTAAATTACCTGTTATTTGTGCTTCATATCACTGTGTGTCCTGGCCTGCCACTTGGGTATGCAGAGGAATATGGCAGATGAAGTGCTCGTCCTGTGCAAGGGCTGGGCTGGTATTTGTGCTGCACATCATTGTGTGTCCCCTGGGTAAGCAGATAAATATGACAACGGCAGGCAGGTGAAGAGCTTCTCTCCTTCTCTGTGCAGGGGCTTGGGCTGGTAGTGCTTCCCGCTATCTCAGCACTCTTTCCACCTGCACAATGTCACTGCCAGACCTAGCAGCACTGTTTGCTCACGGGTGTAACCCAACCCCCCATGCTGACAGCCACATTCTGACAGCCAATGGGAGGAAAGGCGACCTGTACTTTTTTTTGTCAAGGCCATCAAAGCCTTAACACCTGAATGAGGACTGAATGGGTGATGTCAGAAATCTCTTAAAGAGGCAGAGGAAACGTGTAAAATGCTCTAAGATCCAAAAACCCTTAGCTCTTGACTGCATTGTTATCTGAGATCTTTTTTTTCAATATAAACATTTTTTTTTTTAAATTAACCCCCAAAACTCTCCTAAAGAAAAAGAAACAAATACGCTAACAGTCCAATGGCAATATCTTAAAGGGACAAGAAACCAAATACAAAAATGTATCTTTCATGATTCAGATAGAGAATACAATTTTTAAACAACTTTCCAATTTACTTCTATTATCTAATTTGCTTCATTCTCTTGGTATCTTTTGTTTAAAGGCATATCTTGATAGGCCCAGAAACTTTGAGCTAGCTGCTGATACGTGGTTGAACTTGTATGCCCATTTTAATTGGCTAACAAATGTGTTCAGTTAGCTCCCAGGAGTGCATTGCTACTTCTCAGATAAAAGATTCCAAAAGAATGAAGCAAAATTGATAACAGAATTAAATTGTAAAGATGTTTAAAAATGTACGTTCTATCGGAATCATTAATGAAAATGTTTAGCCGTCGCTAAGTTTCACCCTTGCTAACGACAGCTCCATTCCGTTGCTAGGACTCACTAACCTTGAGGGGGGCCTGAGGGCCCCATCTCCCTCCATCCGTCCGATCTTGCCCTCATATTGAAGAACAAACTAGGGCTTTACACTGAGCCTGTTTACGTCATAACGCATTGATGCGATGATGTCATCACACAACTTTATTGACAGTTATGTAGAGATGGGGGCATGCTGCTTAGATGCCCATATCTTTTCAAGACCCACCATTGGAAAGATAATCACCTTGCCTTTCCAATAATGTAAGTATTTACAGTGTAGTAAAAAAAATTTAAAAAGTTAAAAATAAATACATTATAAATTATTTAAAAAATTATAAGGGGGTCTCTAAAGGCACATAAATAAAGATAAAAACTGCCTAGAGACCCCCAAAATAGATTTCCCTAAAATAAATTAGTCCCTGTTTTAATTTTTTTTAATCAATTTAAGTATATTAGCTAAATGATCACTGTGGTAACCAGTGTTACCGGAGTGATCACCTAGCTAAGAAAAATGGCATTCCCTTAATATACGGATACCGATATAATATTTGTAATCCAATAAACACCTGGATCATGTGATAAAAAATTAATCAATGTTAGAAAGATGCTTTTATGGAGGACGACTTCCGGTGGGCGGGACGCATGGCAGCAGAGCGCGAAAGAGTCGCGCTGACCGAGGAAAAGCCATCCCGCCAGTTTCAAGCCCTTGCCTGTTATCGGAGCCGGGCGTGTGTGCCGCAAGCCAGCTAGGAGCACCAAGAGAGATCGTGTGCCGGTGCCGAGAAGCACATGCTGGAAGCGGTTCATGAACACAAGTATATAGATACTCCGCCAAGTCTCATACTTGCTTAGGAAAGCTTCGTAGCTGGAGCAGCACCTTCTGAATGTGACATCTGGGAAAAATTTGTTGGAGACGAACACACGAACGCTGCAACATAAAGATAAGTGCTCTTTCTCTGGATTATATTGTGGGCATGTTAAGTGTAAAGCTTAGAGTCTGGGTGAATAACACGCGCTGAGAATCCACGTGCAGTGGTGGTGGTAAATGAAGCATTGGGGAACATGGTATATGGTATGGAATAAGGCTGCCAAGGATAAGGTGAACAGTGCTAGCTGTAAAAACGGAGAAGGCTGTAAGGGTTAAAAGTTGCATATAAGTCTGGTGGTATAAAACGCATAAAATCTTGATGTACGATTGTTGGTGTTAAGACCACAGTGAAGCTGCACACCCTAGAAAAGCAGTCTAACAAATGCCTCATACTTTTGATGAAATTTGCCAGGTTACTGTGTTGGCAGGCCTTGAAAAATGCTAATAAATGTAAATACTCCCAGGGCTTCTCAGTGTCTCAAAGGTATTAGCACTTCAGCACAGCACTAAATCTTTACAAAAAGTCCCAGTGAAGAGGCTTACACTCATGTTTCAGTGAACATTTCATTACTCTACTGTGGTTTACATCTATCTTACAAGGGGTTGTTAAATCTCAGAAGAACTTTGCATAACTTGTATAATAGTCAAGTAAAGAAAGTTAAAATAAGTTAAAGGGATTACAGGAGAAGTTCACAGGACTGGAGTGTGTGCTTGTTTGGAGAGACTCTCTCAAGTGTAATTGTGGGATACATTCAGAACTTTTACTTGAAGGATAAAAGTCTCTATAAGTGCTGAAAAAATCTCCTCCTTAAAGAAGGAAAAAACTCCCTGCTATGGTCATTTAAAAATCTGTGGATATGGAAATTGGAAGTCTCAAGACTTAGATGTATATGTTCAGAAAAATCTCATTTAAGTTTGACAAGTAACTAGTGGAAAGCTGACTCTGGGACTGCTTTAATTCAGGAAGATATATTAATTGCTTGGGTTCAAGAAACTTTTATAGCTTCAGCTATGATAATCTGCAAATATTCTTCTGAAATAATGTTTTCTAGCTTAAAAAAGTCTCTTTCAGTAAAATTCTCTTGCTATCTATATACTATGTGTAGATTTATATCTCTATGATGATATTTATGGTGAATTTTTGAAATAACGCCCAATATACAAGTGTCAACTGTGTATAGATCTAAATGAAAAATTGGGGCTATATTAAGAAAGAACCAAAAGTTTAAACTTGTTTTATAAAGTGATCTCTCTACTTATAAATAAGCAAAATAAGTCTTAGATCTGTTTTACTATAAATCCATTTATCATAAGGTCTTTGTTTTTTCAAGATAATCCTGTTTTGCCTATATAGTAGAGCTGCAATATTGCTGTTGCTGTTTATTAATTTTCTTTTTTTCCCTCCTCTGTGAATTTAGTATAGAGGCTTAATAGAGTGTGTTAGACAAGTTCTATATAATATTCTGAGCTATTATTTTGCTTTAGTCTAGGAGGTGTAGATTTTTTAAGTTAATATTTTATAGGAGTGTGATTGGGCTATACATACATAAGAAAGCAAAGGCCTAGAATGCAAAAAGCCAAGGCTAGATAATATCAAATCTGTTGTGCTGCCAATTAAAACATTGCAAGTAATATATGACATTCACAAAGTATAAGACTCCCTCTTTTTCACAGTAGTGTGTACACTTTTTTTTTTTTCTCCCACACACACTTATCACTAATAGTCACTGAAATTTAACACTTTTTTTTTTTTTTCTCCACGCTTGTTAGAGGTCGCTTGTCGCCCTCCTAGAACTTTTTCACCCTTCTTTTTTTTTTTTTTTATCACGGTTTCACTTGTATTAATTAAACTACACTTTCCTTTTTTCACTTATACTGATAACCCTCACTTCAAGGGAGCAGATTAAAGATAAATGGACAGATTTGTCCATAACCTGAAAGATAAATCACCAATCACTATGGCAGCCAAAAGTAGAGAGAGAAACAAGAACAAAACTGTAAATGAGCAAATACAAGAAAGCTCAGAAAGCCTAACCGTAACGCATGATAATATAGATACACAACTGTTAATAAATCAGATAACAGCTCTATTGATGCCTCAATTTGATACAATAAGGCTAGATCTCTCAGCAATTTCAAAGGAAGTAAAACAATTTAACCAGAGGCTAGGTGAGGCAGAAAACCAAATTTCTTATCTAGAGGATCAACTGGACACTAAAAGTAATATAATTAAGCAACTTTCAGGGCAAATTACAAAACTACAAGAGAGAGTTGATTCAGCAGAAGATAGATTGAGAAGGAACAATTTAAGATTCATAGGCATATCAGAAAAATCTACAAACCCAGATCTAGAGGCATTAATTTCAAAAGAAATTCCAAAGCGATTAGGAATATCAAGGGACGGCCCAGATATTATAATTGAAAGAGTACACAGAATAGGTTTAAACAAACAACTGGTAACAGAAGAGCACACAAATAGATCCTTTTCCAGACCTGTAATAGCAAAATTTTTAAATTATAAAGATAAACTAGAAATTCTAAAACACTATAAAAAACTTTCAGAACCGTTAACACTGGAGGATAGGAAGATCCTTATCTTCCAGGATTTTTCACTAGAAACTTCCAATAAAAGGAAAGTAATGTCCCAGCTGTGCTCACAGTTTATCCAAAAAGGAATACAAGCGTTTGTAATCTACCCTGCTACTTTAAAGATAGGAGATAAGGAAGGTTTTAAATCTTTCCAGACCAGTGAAGAAGCTATACAATATCTTGCAACTAGGCTATGAAGCTTACAATAAAGTATATCCAGATGGTGCTAAATGATTTTTATTTCTTTCTTATATTTCTTTGTTTTTCCTTCCTTTCCTTTTTTTTTTTTTTCTTTCTTTTCTCTTCTTTTTTTCCCTTTTCCTCCTGGTCCTGTCCTCAATCCCCTCTACATATACAGGTTTATTAAAGTTAGGGGGGAAAAAATGAGGCGGTTAAACCTCGATTGTATATTAGATTAATAAGATGGCCAAAGGTTTAAAACAACTAGTGCATTTTACTTCATGGAATGTCGGGGGAATTGTGTCACCAATTAAGAGGAAGTCAATTCTAAAGCATCTCAAAAAACTCAATACAGATATTGCATTTTTGCAAGAGGTTAGATTATCCACAGTAGAACTAGCTAAGTTAAAAGTTAATTGGGTAAAAGAGGTATTCGCTACGCCATGTAAGGAGAGGAAGAAAGGTGTTGTTATTTTGCTAAGTAAAAGTTTGGATTATAAGATTATAGAGGTAAAATTAGATGATAATGCACGCTATCTTATAATGCAATTAGAAATTAGGGGAAAGATTTACACACTATGCAGTGTTTATGGACCTAATAACTTGGATACGGAATTCTGGGGGAAATTACAGGCCCTTCTGCTGAATTATGTAGAGACAAATTTAATAATAGCTGGAGATTTTAATTTAACACCCAAATTTCCAATAGACAGGAAAAGTGTAAAAGGTAGAGGGAAGGACTATAGAATAACAAAGGAAATGAGAACCCTACATACATTTAAAAAAACACTTAAACTATCTGACATTTGGCGTTTACAGTATCCAGATGCTAAAGGTTTTACCTGTTTATCCAAATCATTATCATCATTGTCTAGAATTGACTACTTCTTGGTATCTGACTCAGTTCTTAGAATGGAATCTAAAGCCGATATAAAGGATTTTGCAATTTCGGATCATGCCCCAATTACACTTGAATTAGTTCTAGATGATACAAACTCTAGAAGCTATAAGAGAAACTCCTTTTTTCCCCTAAATACATGCTTAAAAATGCGTCTTTTGTATCTATGCTAAAAGAAAAATGGCATATCTTTTTAAATTTAAATAGAGAATATGAAGATAGATTAGAAATTCTATGGGAAATAGCTAAAGCTGTACTAAGGGGAGAAGTAATAAGCTTTATGGCTATATTCAGGAAAAAAAGAAGGGAGAGAGAGGAACAACTGACTAATCAGTTAACTAATATGTTTAATAGATATCTTCATTGTGCCTCAAAGAATAATTGGTCTAGGTACATTCAAGCAAAACGTGAGAGAGACTTATTCTTTTTTCGAGAAACGACAAGAGAGGATATAAAAAAGAAAGCAAAATATATGAAATTTGGGAATAAAACAGGCAGCTTTTTAGCTAGACTAGTGAAGTCTGAAAAGAAAAATAATATAATATCTACAATAAGAGTAACTGATACACCTATACATAACTCAATAGAAATTAATTAGGTTTTCTATCAAACCTATCAAAAGTTCTATAGTGCATACAAGCTAGATAATATCAGAAAGGAATTATTTTGGGAAACTATCACTGTCCCTAACCTGTCAGTAGAGGAAATTGAAAAACTTAATCTACCAATTACAGAGGAGGAAGTAGAGAGAGCAATAAATAAAACTCAATTAAATAAAGCCCCCGGACCGGACCAAATTCCAGCTGAATTTTACAAAATATTAAATGAAGAAATTGTTACACATTTGACTCGTTTATTCAATTATTATTATATAGAGAATGGTGTAATGTCAAAGAGTTTTACTAAAGCAGTCACAATTATGATTTTTAAAAAAGGAAGAGATCCTGAAAAGGTGGACTCATATAGGCCAATCTCCCTACTCAATGTAGATTATAAGATATTGACCACTGTAATCGCAGAAAGACTAAAAAATGTCATGGGAAATATTATACATCCTAATCAGGTGGGCTTTATGAGTGGTAGAAGCTCAGTGGTAAATATAAGGAAAGCATGTATCATTATTGAATATTTTAAAGAAATTATGAGTCAACCTGAAAATTTGCACAGATTGAACTATGACGCAGCAATAATTGCTCTAGACACTGAAAAAGCTTTTGATGCAGTGCAATGGGACCACCTTTTCATGACTCTGTCTAAATTTGGCTTCTCAGGATCTTTTTTGAAGTTCATCAAGGCAATCTATAAGAACCCGGTATCTATAATCTCGGTAAATGGGGAGGAATCTGCAGAAATAATACTGGAGAGAGGTACTAGGCAGGGTTGCCCTTTGTCTCCCTTTTTATTTAATCTATCTATTGAACCCTTAGCGATTAAAATCTGTCAAATGCTCCAGGGGGTCCTATGTAAGAATATAGAAGAAAAAATTTTACTATATGCGGATCACATTTTGATTTTTCTTAGAAATAGCAAAAAATATATTCCAAAACTAATGGAAATTATAGAATTATTTAGTACATTTTCAGGATACAAAGTCAATGTTAATAAATCAGAACTTCTATGGCTAAACAAGCATAAGGATACGATCACAAGCCCATTCAAAGTTGTAGATCAATTTACATATCTAGGTATTATCTTGAGCAAGAACCCAAAATTATGGTATGATTTAAATATAATACCAATTCTACAGAAAATACATGATCAGCTTAACGCATGGAAACATCTACCACTAGCATTGTCAGGAAAGATTAGTCTAATTAAAATGATCATCTTCCCAAAAATCCTCTATAAATTGCAGAATCTACCTCTTGTACTCAAAAAAGCTGATATTTCACTCTTTAACAAAAATATAATTAATTTTCTTTGGGGAAAGAAAAGGAGAAAAATCTCATTAAAAATATTATCATACTCAAAAGAATATGGGGGCTATGCTCTCCCGAACATTTTGAATTATAACTTGGCATGTTTGATTAAGATAGCAGCTGAATGGCTGACAGATAAAGAATATTTTACAGATAAAGTATTAGAAGATATGATTGTTAAACCATATACTTTAAAAGCACTATTACATACACAAATAAAAGATATGCCACAAAGGATTAAAAATAGTAGCTCATTTTTCTGTATTATAAAAGCATGGCAACAATACTGTAAGAAACTCAAAATCAATTATACAGTATCCAATTTTCTAACATTAACCGGATACCCCTCGTTTCCCGAAGCATTAAAATCTGCAGTATTTCATAGGTGGAAGAGAAAGGGATTACTATATATTAGTCAAATGATTAACTTTATGCCAGATACAACACAGATTAAAACATTTGAAGAGCTAAGGCGTGAATTTGATCTCCCCAGCAAAGATTTCTTTGCCTATTTACAATCTAGGAACCTAGCTAATAAATTGTTACATATTGAGAATAAAGACTGGGGTTGGCCCTCACTCATACACAATCTAGAATTGTGTAAGATGGATAATTTTTTTTATAAAAAAATGGTATAAGGAATCATTAAGACAGGAGGGCAAGTTAAATCTTCAATTGATTGTTAAGAAATTGCATCTAAAGGGGTTAACAGAATGCAATGAAGAATACATACAAAATAGTATTACTAGAATCAATAAGATTTTTATCTCTACAAATTTTAGAGAAGCTCATATTAACATATTAAATCAAACATATCTTACTCCCGCATCTATGGCAAGGTGGAATAGTAAAACTCAAGATAAATGTGTTAAATGCGGTAGCAGAGGGGCGTATATTGTGCACTATTTCTGGGAATGTACACGAGTTAGACAATTCTGGTACAAAATGAGCTTCTGGTTATCTAGGATTCTTAAATCAGAAATGAAAATTTATCGAGATCTGGTATTCTTCTTATTCCCCATGGATAGAAAAAAGATTAAGAATAAAGAATTTATTGAAATGGTTATTGGAGTGGCCAGGTTTTCATTGTTGAAAACCTGGATTTCAAGGAAGCTACCTACTATAGCTGAAGTAAACAATCAGCTATTTAAACAAATGTCGGTAGAACAATGCATGATAGAAAAAGATAAAAACAAGGAAATTGAAAGATTTTTCAAAAAATGGGAGATATTTATATACTCATAGCCAAATGAGCTGCAAAAAAGAATTATCTATCCACTTAGATCTACAGATTATGTAATGAATGCCATAATAAGGAATGAACTACCCCAAGTATATTGAGCTTGGAGTGGGGAGTGGTTGAGGACAGGACTAATTTTTTTTTTTCCTTTTCTCTCTTTCTCCTATTTTTCTTTCTTTCAGTTTTTGTTGCTCGCAAGCCTGTTTTGAAATGGAAAGAGAACCCAATCAGGGAGGAGTTAAGTGTTATATGTCTCTTAAAGAAAAGGAAGAGATGGGGGATAGAAATGTAAACATTTATTACTTCTGTGTTTATTTTTGATTGAATGGATTTATCAACTTCTTTTGTCAAATTTTCATTCTGTATGTATAACCCCCATGTAAGTACTTGTATTATGATTTTCTTTTTTCTTTCTGTATCCCTGATGGTTACTCAACCATCAGCATAATTTCTTCCAAAATATCTATTCACTTTGTAAAGAGAATTATGGCTGAGCATCTGATGAGTGACGAGGAAGCAGCTGAGTTCCTTATGAACTGCGATTTTGTTTCCTTCTGGGGTGACGCTAGATCTGCTAGAGAAGATTCTGACAGCGGCTTTGTCCCTGGTGCACATTTTTGAAAAGCATCAAATAAGGGGCTACATGTATATATAGCGCAAAATTTGAGTGCGTAAGAAATAGCTGAACATGTCACTTTTAACCAAAGCACCATATTCTGTTAATTTTTACGCACTCCACTTTTGTGCCAAAAATACATGTAGCCCCTCATTTGATGCCTAAAGGGGTGTAATTTATACAAATGTGTACTTTATGTACCCTTTTTAACTTACCATGTGGCTAGAGCTGTTTAATTGCAGACATGACAGCCTAAAAAAAGTCTAAAATAATTGTCTTTTAATTTTTAGGGGTGATGTCTGCAATTAGACAGCTGTAGCCCCCTGGGAAGTTAAGATACAGTAAATAAAGTGCATATTTTTGGAAAGTACACCCCTACATGGGCTACATGTATATAAAGCACAAAATTGGAGTGTGCAATATATAACTAAACAGCGCAATTTGCTCAGAAAATGTTTTGTTTTTTAAACAAGTGAAATATTTGCTTATTTGTTACATTCTCCAGTTTTGAGATATAAATACAAATAAAACCTCATCTGATAGCCCTGGGAGTGTAGTTTCTTAAAATGTATAGTTTAGTTGCCATATCTTAACTTCCCTGGCGGCTAGAACGGTTTAAATGCCAGTAACAGAATATTAAATTTAAAAACGCTGTTTTTGATTATATACTAAATTGACATCCCGGCAATAAAACAGTAGAAAAATACAGTGAAATATTCTCAGTTTTTACTTATTTTATACAGGTTATATTCTACAAATATTTATTCGCACAGGTTTTGATGATAGAGTTTACAAAAATAAAATTCCATGCAGGAGTAAAAATATACACTTTTTCTAATGTTTTGCTTTATTTTTCAAACATGATAACAAATACACATATATTAATGATATATTTTGAATCTGCAGAGTCTGCTGAAAAAAAACAATATGTAGTTTGTATAGGTTATTTACACAAAACCAACTTCTAAAAGTGTGTGAATGTGAACTGCAACAAAAGCTCAAAACAAGCTTAGCACACAGGTGGGAAATGGCTTAGCAGCTGTAGCCACCTGGGAATTTAAGATACACTATACAAATATTTTCTAAGCAAAGCACTATATTCCATGAATATTTTCACACTACACTTTTGTCCTAGAAGTACATATAGCCCCTCATTTGATGCGTCAGGGGATGTACTTTCTACAAATGGGTACTTCACGTACCTTAATCTAACTTCCCAGGTGGCTAGAGCTATTTAACTGCAGATATGGCAACCTTGAAAATCTTATTTAAAAATTGTCTTTAAACATTTAGGGGTGATGTCTACAATTAGACAGCTGTAGCCACCTGGGAGTTTTGGAAAGTTCACCCCTTGGCACATCAAATGAGGGGTTGCATGTATTGCTAGCACAAATTTGGAGTGCATAAGATATAAATGAACAAGTCGCTTTGTTTAATTTTTTATTTTATTTTTTACAAGTGTGATATTTGCTTATTTGTTGCACACACAGATTTGTGATAAAAATACAAATAAGACCTCATTTGATGCAGCTGGGGATGTAGTTTCTAAAAATATATAGTTTTGTTGTCATATTAACATCCCAGGCAGCTGAAACTGTTTAATTGCTGACAACAATACATTAAATTTAAAGATGCTTTTTGTTAAGGTCTATCAAATTGACATGTCGGCAATAAAACAGTAGAAAAACACAGTGAAATGTTCTCAATTTCTGCTTATTATAGACAGGTTACCTACTGCAAATATTTAGCAACACAGGTTTTGATGATGGAGTTTAGGAAAATAAAATTACAAACTAATTTTTATTGAGTGTGGAGTAAAAAAAAACACTTTTTTCATATTTTATACTTTACTTTTAAAATCTGTTGAGACATACACATTTAATAATGGTATACTTGGAATCTGCTAGATCTGCTGAAAAAAACCAATATATCGTTTGTATGGTTTATTCACACAAACTTTAATTCTAAAAGTGTTTAAACGTGAACTGCAACAAAAAGCTCAAAACCAGCTTAGCACACAGGTGGGAAATGGCTTAGCAGCCAAAGGGTTAATGGCATTTCTTTTTGACAAGCGTATGGGGCGCTGCCCCTACTGGCCCTATGGAGAGTCTCCTCATCATTTTAGACCTTCCCAGTCAAACAACAGTAATATAAAATATAATTTTTAAACAAAATAGAATATGGGTTTTGTTTTTTGTTTTTAAAAATACTTCAAATAACGTTGTTCTTCACTTAGAGGAAAATATTTTTATTTTTAAATATACAGATCTATGAGCTAGATTACAAGTGTGCACTAATGCTTGCCAGAGAATGTTATCAGGTTTTTTGTGCGTAAGTTAAAGGCCGTTCATATCACAAGTTAAAAGTAAACATGATCACATTTTCCGCTCGTTAGTGAGTTAGTGTGACTAAAAAGCTTGTGCAAAGGGTAGTGAGTTAAAGAATTCCACAAAACACAACATAAATACATATAACACTGCTAAAAATTATTTCTATAAATATTGTATAAAAATGTATCAGGGCTCAAAAGTATATGGTGTATGACAAGGTGTTTGAGTGCAAAATTCTATTTTGTATATATACACTAGTGTTTAAAGGTTTGGGGTCACTAAGAAATGTCTTTGTTTTTGAAAGAAAAGTCCATGTTTTTTGTCTATTAAAATAACATCAAACTGATTAGAAATAAAGTGTAGACAGTGTTAATGTTGTAAATGACTATTGTAGCTGGAAACTGCTGATTTTTTTAAATATCTACATAGGCGTTCAGTGGTACTTGATTTTGGGGGCATTTGTGGAACATTTATCAAATTAACCAAAGATCTGATCTCTGGTTAATTTTAAAAGAGCTATTTGATACTGCGAGCTTGTGGTAGCAACACTTGTCAAAATTTCAAAATAAATTTGTGCTCCACTTGTAATTTGGCCCTCAGATGGGCAAAATAACACAGACACTGGACAGAGGAAGATTGGACAAAAGTGTTATGGACACTATGACAAAAGCAACGTTTGAATTATTATTTCATTTAAAATTAATTATTTCTAACTTAGTCAATGACTAGCTGCTAGATTACGAGTTTTGCGTTAGCCTTAAAAAGCAGCGTTGAGAGGTCCCAACGCTGCTTTTTAATGTCCGCTGGTATTACGAGTCTGGCAGGTACAGGTGTACCGCTCACTTTTTTCCGCGACTCGAGCATACCGCAAATCCACTTACATAAATTGCGTATCCTATCTTTTCAATGGGATTTTCCTAACGCCGGTATTACGAGTCTTGAAGAAAGTGAGTGGTACAGCCTCTCCTGTCAAGACTCCTACCGCATTTAAAAGTCAGTAGTTAAGAGTTTTATGGGCTAACGCCGTAACATAAAACTCTTACCTAAAGTGCTAAAAAGTACACTAACACTCATAAACTACCTATTAACCCCTAAACCGAGGCCCTCCCCCGTCGCAAACACTTAAATAAATTTTTTAACCCCTAATCTGCCGACCGGACATCGCCGCCACTTCAATAAATATATTAACCCCTAAACCGCCACACTTCCGCATTGCAAACATTAGTTAAATTTTATTAACCCCTAATCTGCCATTCCTAACGTCGCCGACACATACCTACATTTATTAACCCCTAATCTGCCGCCCCAACGTCGCCACAACTATATTAAATGTATTAACCCCTAAACCTAAGTCTAACCCTAACCCCCCTAACTTAAATATAATTTAAAATAAGCTAAATAAAATTACTACAATTAACTAAATTATTCCTATTTAAAACTAAATACTTAACTATAAAATAAACCCTAAGATAGCTACAATATAACTAATAGTTACATTGTAGCTATCTTAGGGTTTATATTTATTTTACAGGCAAGTTTGTATTTATTTTAGCTAGGTACAATAGTTATTAAATAGTTATTAACTATTTAATAACTTCCTAGTTAAAATAAATACAAATATACCTGTAAAATAAAACCTAACCTAAGTTACAATTACACCTAACACTACACTATCATTAAATAAATTAACTAAATTAACTACAATTAATTACAATTAAATTAAATAAACTAAGGTACGAAAAAAAACGAACACTAAATTACAGAAAATAATAAAATAATTACAATTTTACTAATAAAAAACTTTTTATTAACTAATTATACCTACTCTAATCCCCTTAACAAAATAAAAAAGCCCCCTAAAATAAAAAAAATCCCTACCCTATACTAAATTACAAATATCCCTTAAAAGGGCCTTTTGCGGGGCATTACCCCAAAGTAATCATCTCTTTTACCTGTAAAAAAAAAATACAATACCCCCCCAACATTAAAACCCACCACCCACACACCCAACCCTACTCTAAAACCCACCCAATCCCCCCTTAATAAAACCTAACACTAACCCCCTAACCCTACCTTGAGATGTCTTCACCCAACTGGGCAGAAGTGGTCCTCCAAACGGTCCGAAGTCTTCATCCTATCCGGGCAGAAGAGGTCCTCCAGATGGTCAGAAGTCTTCATCCAGGCGGCATCTATCTTCATCCATCCGGAGCGGAGCGGGTCCATCTTCAAGACATCCGACGCAGAGCATCCTCTTCTTTCCGACGACTAACACTAAATGATGGTACCTTTAAGTTATATTGGCTGATTGGAACAGCCAATAGAATGCGACCTCAATCCTATTGGTGGATTGGATCAGCCAATAGGATTTTTTCTACCTTAATTCCGATTGGCTGATAGAATTCTATCAGCCAATCGGAATTGAAGGGACACCATCTTGGATGACGTCACTTAAAGGCACCGTCATTTAGTGTTAGTCGTTGGAAAGAAGAGGATGCTCCATGTCGGATGTCTTGAAGATGGACCCGCTCAGCTCCGGATGGATGAAGATAGACGATGCCACCTGGATGAAGTCTTCTGCCCGTCTGGAGGACCACTTCTGCCCGGTTGGGTGAAGACATCTCAAGGTAGGGTGATCTTCAAGGGGTTAGTGTTAGGTTTTATTAAAGGGGGATTGGGTGCGTTTTAGAGTAGGGTTGGGTGTGTGGGTGGTGGGTTTTAATGTTGGGTGGTGGGTATTGTATTTTTTTTACAGGTAAAAGAGCTGATTACTTTGGGGCAATGCCCCGCAAAAGGCCCTTTAAGGGCTATTTGTAATTTAGTATAGGGTAGGGTTTTTTTTATTTTGGGGGGCTTTTTTATTTTATTAGGGGGATTAGATGTAATTAGTAAAAATTGTAATTATTTTATTATTTTCTGTAAAAAAATTTCGTACTTTAGTTTATTTAATTTAATTGTAATTAATTGTAGTTAATTTAGGTAATTAATTTAATTATAGTGTAGTGTTAGGTGTAATTGTAACTTAGGTTAGGTTTTATTTTACAGGTAAATTTGAACTTATTTCAGCTAGGTAGTTATTAAATAGTTAATAACTATTTAATAACTATTGTACCTAGTTAAAATAAATATAAAGTTTCCTGTAAAATAAAAATAAACCCTGAGATAGCTACAATGTAACTATTAGTTATATTGTTGCTAGCTTAGGGTTTATTTTGTAGGTAAGTATTAAGTTTTAAATAGGAATTATTTAGTTAATAATAGTAATTTTATTATGATTTACATAAATTATATTTAAGTTAGGGGGGTGTTAGGGTTAGGGTTAGACTTAGGTTTAGGGGTTAATATATTTATTATAGTGGCGGCAAAGTTGTGGGCTGCAGATTAGGGGTTAATAAATGTAGTTAGGTTGCAGAGACATTGGGGGCGGCAGATTAGGGTTAATAAATATAATGTAGGTGGCGACAATGTTGGGGCAGCAGATTAGGGGTTAATAAGTATAATGTAGGTGGCGGCGGTGTCCGGAGCAGCAGATTAGGGGTTAATAATATAATGCAGGTGTTGGCGATGTCGGGGGCGGCAGATTAGGGGTTAATAAGTGTAAGATTAGGGGTGTTTAGACTTGGGGTTCATGTTAGGGTGTTAGGTGTAGACATAACTTTTATTTTCCCATAGGAATCAATGGGGCTGCGTTAAGAGCTGAACGCTGCTTTTTTGCAGGTGTTAGGTTTTTTTTCAGTCGAATCTGCCCCATTGATTCCTATGGGGAAATCGTGCACGAGCGTGTTTTACCTGCTCACCGCTACCGTAAGCAGCGCTGGTATTGAGGTGAGATGTGGAGCTAAATTTTGCTCTCCGCTCACTTTTTTGCGGCTAACGCCGGGTTTGAAAAAACCTGTAATACCAGCGTTGTTTGTAGGTGAGCGGTGAGCATAAACTGTGCGTTAGCACCGCAAGTCTTACCGACAAAAACTCGTAATCTAGCCGTATATTTCCTATTCAAACTCATTTCATGTATGGAAATAAGGAAATGTCTAAATGACCCCAAACTTTTGAACTCCAGTGTACATCATACGAATGTCTAACTATGTGTATGTATGTGTATATACGAATAAATATATATATATATATATATATATATATATATATATATATATGGGGTGCTGGCAGTTTAGGGATTAATACTTTATTTAGTTACTTTACGATGTGGGGGGATGTCGGTTTAGGGGTTAACAGTTTATTTAGGTACTTTGCGATGTGGGGGGGGTGGCGGTTTAGGGGTTAACAGTAAATTTAAGTACTTTGCGATGTTGAGGGTGGCGGTTTATGGGTTAATAATATGTTTTAGTGTTTGTGATGTCAGGGGATGGTGGTTTAGGGGTTAACAGTTTATTTAGGTACTTTGTGACATGGAGAATGGCAGTTTAGGGGTTAACAGATTATTTTTGGGTGTAGATGTGGTTTGTAATGTATTTTTGTTGTGTTTTGTGCAACTTTTTATTTTTGGAAAGCAATTTACCACAGCTCTTAGATTGTGGAAAGGATTGAAGCCTAAGAAGACGATAGCGCTAGGGCAATCGCAATTTCGCTGAACTTGTAATAGCGGATTGAAAATGGATTGCAAAATTGCGATTGCACTGGAGCAAAACCATTTGCGCCGCACTTGTAATCTAGCCCAATATGTATAAATATATATATATATATATATTTATATATTGGAAACCTTTTCCATCAAATACCCGAAAACATGAAAATATATTTATTTAATATTTAATAATGTGTTTTACTGTGCATTTATAGTACATATTTCACATTACAATGTTTATCACACACAGGACATTTTTACTTTTATTGTAAATAAATATTTCTATATATATCTGCATATATCTATATATCTATTCCTATAGCTATATTGGTAAAGATATATATTTTACACTAACACTATGAGATATATATATATATATATATATATAGAGAGAGAGAGAAATATATATTTAAAAGGACAGTCTAGTCAAAATTAAACTTTCATGATTCAGAAAGGCCATGCAATTTAAAAAAAAACATTCCAATTTAGTTGCATTATCAAAATTTCTTTGTTCTCTTGTTATTCTTTGTTGAAAGCTAAAACCTAGACTCATATGCTAATTTCTAAGACCTTGAAGGCCTCCTCTTTTCTCAGTGCTAGTTCATCTGTGCCATATAGAAAACATTGTGCTCACCCCCGTGGACTTATTTATTTATGAGTCAGCACCTATTGGCTAAAATGCAAGTTTGTCAAAAAGAATGGAGATGAAAGGGCAGTCTACTGAGGCTTAGATACTTTTTACCTCTGTGAAAAATTTTGTTGTTAAAAATATAAATAATCCCTTTATTACCCATGTACCATATTGGTTATGCAAAACTGGGAAATGGGTAATAAAGGGATTAGCTATATTTTTAACAAGAAAAATATTGGAGTAGACTGTCCCTTTAATAATAAAGGTTAAAAAAAAATTGTGAAGAACATTGTAATGTAAAATATGCGTAATGCGCTTTGGGTTTTCGCGCTTTAGGTCTATCGCGGTATTGGTTTAGTGCACATGGAGAATTGGTTATCTTAAGGCACGCTATGGAAATATTAAATATAATAATAATTATTACAGATACCTTCAGGTTATCGTGTGAACAAAAGCAAAAGTGTTTTTTTAGCATGCCTTATGGAAATAGGGAGTTAGTGCAGACACGCAGTCTAACCTCCAGATGATAGTGTGCCTGAAGCGTTTGCTCTTGTGCTACCATTTTGCTTTCAATTTGTAATACAAATGCAAGAATAGGAGCGCTAATGATTTAATTTGAGCAGAGTAAGCTCTTAAAGGCACATTATACACTTATTTTTTCTTTATATAAATGTTTTGTAGATGATCTATTTATATAGCCCATAAAGTTTTTTTTTTTCTTTTAAAATATATAGTTTTGCTTATTTTTAAATAACATTGCTCTGATTTTCAGACTCCTAACCAAGCCCTAAAGTTTTATGAGAATACCGTCAGCTACCTTCTCCAGCTTGCTCCTGTTTGTGTAAAGGGACTTTTCATATGCAAAATAGGGGGGGGGGGTCTTATTTCCCACTTGCAGTGGGCTTTCCAGCTACCTTTTCTACAGAGCTAAACTGAGAGCTTTTAAGTAAGTTTTTAAACAGTTTTATACTTATTCTTTATAGTAGTGTCTATTACATGCAGTTATATGAAAATGAGTGTATACTGTCCCTTTAATAGAGCTAATATTTTTGCACTGTAATCTAGCCCAATATATGAAAAGGGGACAGACAAATAAGTGAACACAAAAATACAGATAGTATAATAAAACAAATCTAAATACTGAAAATAAAGTTCTGATTGTCCAGTGGTACGAAATCAATCCGAAAGGGGAAGGATCCACTCTGTATCAGCTAGGAAATGTATGTAGGCTTCACTCCAAACCGATATGGTCAAATTCTCCATATGTCCTTTAAAGACAAAAGCAGGATAAAAAAAGACATATGCAAGATGCAAGTGTAGTAGGCCAGAACTTATAGTCTTGTCTCCTGCAAGAGGATATCCTGTGACAGAGCCTCTTTTCTCTCACAGGTAGGAGGGATCTGGATAGCTTGTCTGTGTCTCATCACAATCACAGCCGTATCACAGCAGCAAGCAGCGATGTTGGGGAGTACCTTTGGTAACAATCTTCAGAAGCATAAGCATTACCCAGAAAGCCTTGCGCTCATGAGAACGCACTTCAATAGGCTCCAATGAGATCCTCGTTCTCATGCTGTCAGACACGGCATACCACCTAGCTCAGCACAGGGGGCAAATCATGCAGCGTTGGGCAACAATAAATAAATATATGTATATGCTTATATACATATACAGTATATTGATGTGTTTATATGTATATATACACATATTAACGCATAAATATATATGCATATAAGCATATACATATATATTTATAGTAAAAACACAGTCCCCCATTCACTTCTATGTAAAATCACTTTAATGCCATTTTGTTTCTAACACCAGGCATTCCCTCTCTTTAACCCCTTATGACCCCTCTGTGCAGTTGAAAAAAATAAAGGTCATCTTTATTAAACGTATAAATGCACTGTAATCTGTATTTTGAGGGCAATGGGGCATATTTTTACTTTAAACCAGAGGTCTGACCTCTGGATAAGTGTGCTAAGTGCAAAGTGGAACCGTGAGCTCACAGGAGCACTAATCAACCATTTGTAATGGCTGTTTATTTAACATGCGTCTGTAAAGGGGCAAATTTGCCCCTTTATGGGTGCACGTTAATATAGCGCTCCACTCGTAACCTAGTCCAATATAGGTAAAATATAAGCTATGTGTTTCTTCAGGCTTGTCGTCATTTATCATTATCTATCTATCTATTGTTTGTGCACATGCGCTGTATATATATACAGTATACAACAGAAGTAAGTACACCGCTGTGCAATGTAACTTAAATGTTCAATGATTCAAAATTGTATCACGTTACAGCAATTGCATTACTTCTAAGTTTTACAGTAGCAGTAAATACCCTTGTGCTATGAATCGTTATCATGTAGGAATATTCCTCTTCTGAAAAACTTCTGGAGACTGGGAGTCAACTTGTCATCCAGTATGTTGGTATATTCATAGGCATTCATGGTGCCATCTATAAATGTCATCTCCTGAAACCTCTTGCTCATGCAGCCCCATATAATCACACACCCATCTCCGTGCTTCACTGTTGGGACTAAGCATTCACTGTAATAACCCTGGCCAGGTTCATGTCAAACATGCTAGAACCCATCTGAGCTGAACAAATTTATCATGGCCTCATCTGACCAAATAATGTGCTTCCAATATTTAACAGGCTTCTTTTCATGCTGTTTAGCAGTTTAATCTTGCAGTTTTCTGCGGAGGAGCAAGCAAGGTTTTTTTCTTGGACGCCGTCTATAGAGGTTGACATTATGATAACCCCTGAGCCAAGTCTTAAGCACTTCTGTTTTCAGAGCTATATTGTGCAAGTAGGGCACTCTCCATGGCCTCATTTTAAGAGGAAGGCCACTGCAGCTCTGATTAGTAGTACTATGGCTTATTCTATACCTCCTGATTATTGCTGTAACTGTGTTTCAACTGACTTTTAGTTGGTCACCAATCTTCCTGTATCCTTTTCCCTCTTTGTGAAGTCTCACAACTAGATTTCTTTAGCTCCTCTGGCAATTCTTTCCATGTGGAGCCATGATGCAGTTATGCAGATGCAGCCCATGAGGCCTACTTATCAAGACGTCAACTGTGCTGCATTCGCCGGGACCAATACGCTCGCCTGACATCGCCTAACATCACTTATTTATTAACCCCTAATCTGCCGCGCCCTACACCGCCGCCACCTACATTATGTTATTAACCCCTAATCTGCTTCCCCTACACCGCCACCACCTACATTATGTTATTAACCCCTATCCCGCCGCTCCCTGAGCCCACCGCAACTAAATAATGTTATTAACCCCTAAACAGCCCCCCACAGCGCCATAAACTAAATTAACCTATTAACCCCTAAACCCGCTAACTTTATATTAAATTTTAACTCATCCCTATCTTATAATAATTATTATTAATTAATCTACCCTAACTTTTATACTAAAATTACATTAAACTGCAAATTAAATTAACTATATTATATATTTAAACACCTAACCCTACTCAAATAATTTAAATCTACACTAAAAAAATACAAAATTACAAAAAACTAACAACTAAGTTACAAAAAATAACAAACACTAAGTTACACAAAAAAATAAACACTAAGTTACAAAAAAGAAAAAAGAAATTATCAATGATTTAAACTAATTACACCTAATCTAAGGGCCCTATGAAAATAAAAAAGACCCCCAAAATAAAAAAAAAACCCTAACCTACAATAACCTACAAATAGCCCTTAAAAGGGCCTTTTGTGGGGCATTGCCCCAAAAGAAATCAGCTCTTTTACCTGTAAATAAAAAATACAAATACCCCTCAACAGTAAAACCCACCACTCACACAACCAACCCCCCCAAATAAAAACCTAATCTAAAAAACCTAAGCTCCCCATTGCCCTGAAAAGGGCATTTGGATGGGCATTGCCCTTAAAAGGACATTTAGCTCTATTGCAGCCCAATCCCTAATCTAAAACTAAAACCCACCCAATAAACCCTTATAAAATACTAACACTAACCCCGAATATCGACACAGTTTTGAAGATCCGACATCCA
Organism: Bombina bombina; assembly: GCF_027579735.1. Taxonomy (NCBI): domain Eukaryota; kingdom Metazoa; phylum Chordata; class Amphibia; order Anura; family Bombinatoridae; genus Bombina; species Bombina bombina. Next base: position 1,199,080,922 of record NC_069501.1, on the reverse strand, counting down.
TCCTCCAAGAAGCCCACAGAAGTCTTCACCCAGACGGCATCTTCTATCTTCATCCATCCGGCTTCTGTGGGCTTGGATGAAGACTTCGGCCGCTTGGATGAAGACTTCTGCCGGCTTCTTGGAGGATGGATGCCGGAACTTCAAAACTGTAAGTCGATCTTCGGGGGTTAGTGTTAGGATTTTTTAAGGGTTTATTGTGTGGGTTTTAGTTTTAGATTAGGGTTTGGGCTGCAATAGAGCTAAATGCCCTTTTAAGGGCAATGCCCATCCAAATGCCTTTTCAGGGCAAAGGGAAGATTAGGTTTTTAGATTAGGTTTTTATTTGTGGGGTTGGTTGTGTGGGTGGTGGGCTTTACTGTTGGGGGCGTATTTGTATTTTTATTTACAGGTAATAGAGCTGATTTCTTTGGGGCAATGCCCCGCAAAAGGCCCTTTTAAGGGCTATTTGTAGTTTATTGTAGGCTAGGTTTTTTGTTATTTGGGGGGGGGGGTTATTTTCATAGGGCCCTTAGATTTGGTGTAATTAGTTTAAATCTTTGATAATTTTATTTTTTATTTTTTTTAACAGTGTTTATTTTTTTGTGTAACTTAGTGTTTGTTATTTTTTGTAACTTAGTTATTTTTTAGTGTAGATTTAAATAATTTGAGTAGGGTTAGGTGTTTAAATATATAATATAGTTAATTTAATTTGTAGTTTACTGTAATTTTAGTATAAAAGTTAGGGTAGATTAATTATTATATAGATAGGGGTTAATAACATAATGTAGATGGCGGTGATGTAGGGGGCAGCAGATTAGGGGTTAATAAGTATAATGTAGGTGGTGGCGGTTTAGGGGGCAGCAGATTAGGGGTTAATAAGTATAATGTAGGTGGCGGTGGTGTAGGGGTGGCAGATTAGGGGTTAATAAGTATAATGTAGGTAGCGGCAATGTCGGGCAGCAAATTAGGGGTGTTTAGACTCGGGATACATGATAGGGTGTTAGGTGTAAACATAACTTTTATTCTCCCAAAGGAATCAATGCTTTCAGACTACCATTGATTCCTATGGCAGATCCGGCAGATTGAAAACCAGGTACGCTGGGCCGGAATAGTGGCGAGCGTACCTGGTAGTTATTTGATAACTAGCAAAAGTAGTCAGATAGTGCCGAATTTGCATTCGGAATATCTGTAGTGACGTAAGCATCGATTTGTGTCGGATTGAGACCGGCAGATCGTATGTTACGTCACAAATTTCTACTTTTGTCGGTTTGTAGGCTTTAATAACTAAGGGGAATCAGGCTCTCCACAATTACGCTGTGGAATTCCAGCGTATTTGCGGTTGACGGCTTGATAAGTAGGCCTCCATAGGTCCAAGATTGAGTAAGTTCTGATGTTCACAGGTAATTTTATAACCATGTTCATGCAATTAGGATAATTTTTTTATTTCAATGATCTAACTTGTGTCAGTGATCACAGGTGTATTCATTTCTGTTGCATTGAGTTTCTACTTTGGGGCCTGTATTTTCAATAAAGTTTTCTAAAGTATTTGTGCTTGCTCATAAGAGGATAAACCCCGCTTGTCAACTTACAAATAATGCAATTAATGAGAGGTGATACAATTTTGAATAATTTGACACTTAAGTGATATTGCACAGGAGTGTATTCACTTCTTTCGTATACATACAGTAATATATATACATTATTGTGTTATTTTATACTATAGATATATTATTCATAATATTTAGCTGTAACTAAAAAATGGTAAAACACAGAGAAACAATTAATATAAAACGTAAAAATAAATGTTATTTTTCATTTCAAGTAAAGAATTTAATATGGTACTGAGTTGTTAAAGATGTAAAAGTAGAATGTCTATCTGATTAAAATCATGATCTATAATCCTCAGGCAGACTTCTAAGTTGTATGTTTGCTCTGCAGAAAAAGGAGTTGATTAAGAAAAGGAAAGCTGTCATTATTTCTTATTGTGGGTATTTGTCACACAGAGTTAGTGACGCACTGTGACAAAGTGGGCAAGCTGGAGAAACCTGCCCCCAGCCTCTAATGAATACTTCATAATTGCGTCTTACATCTGCCACTTTAAGATAATATAATAGAGTTATGGATACTGTATAAATAATCAGTGTTCTAATTCTATATGACATACAAGAATTTGCTCAAATGCAGTTGCCTGATATCACTGTCATTTTGCAGCTGTTCAGATATTTTTACATTTAATTTATATATTAAATATATTTTTTATATTTGTATACACTGCTATCTGTCTGTCAAATTATTAAAATATCTATTAATCTGACTGCGTATCGGTCCATCAATCCACCTAGTTGGGTCACATTGTTCCCTCAGTGTTTGTCAAAGTGTCATAGCTAATGAAAATAGGAAATTATCATTTATTTATCATCATTTATTAATGCTATCTGGGTCTTACACAAACACATTTGAAGAAAGTTGTTCAAACATTAAAGATATTCCATAAAGAGGCTAACATACTGCTAGATTACGAGTTTTGTCGGTAAAATCGTGCGTTGCTAATGAGCCTTTTTTTCCAGCGCTCACTTTAAACAACACTGGTATTACAAGTTTTCTGAATGGCTGCGTTAGCCTCAGAAAAGTGGGCGTTGAGCAAATTTAGCTCCACTTCTCACTGTAATACCAGCGTTGCTTACGGTAGCGGTAAGCTGGCTAAAACGTGCTCGTGCAAGATCTCCCCATAGGATACAATGGGGCTGAGATGGCTGAAAAAACCTAACACCTGCAAAAAAGCAGCGTTCAGCACCTAACGCAGCCCCATTGTTTCCTATTGGAAAATACTTTCTAAGTCTGCACCTAACACCCTAACATGAACCCCGAGTCTAAACATCCCTAACCTTACACTTATTAACCCCTAATCTGCCGCCCCCGACATCCTCGCCACCTGCATTATATTATTAACCCCTAATCTGCCGCTTCGGACACCGCCGCCACCTACATTATACCTATGAACCCCTAATCTGCTGCCCCTAACATCGCCAACACCTACATTATAGCTATTAACCCCTAATCTGCCGCCCCCAACGTCGCCGCCACCTAACTACAATTATTAACCCCTAATCTGCCGACTGGACATCGCCGCCACTATATTAAATGTATTAACCCCTAAACCTAAGTCTAACCCTAACCCTAACACCCCCCTAACTTAAATCTATTTTTAATAAATCTAAATAAAATTACTATAATTAAATAAATTATTCCATTTTAAAACTAAATACTTGCCTATAAAACAAACCCTAATATAGCTACAATATAACTAATAGTTACATTGTAGCTATTTTAGGATTTATTTTTATTTTACAAGCAAGTTTGTATTTATTTTAACTAGGTACAATAGTTATTAAATAGTTATTAACTATTTAACAGCTAACTAGCTAAAATAAATACAAAATTACCTGTAAAATAAACCCTAACCTAAGTTACAATTACACCTAACACTACACTATCAATAAATTAATTACCTAAACTACCTACAATTAAATTAAATAAACTAAATTACGAGAAAAAAAAAACACTTAAATACAGAAAATAAAAAAGAAATTACAATATTTTAAACTAATTACACCTAATTTAATCCCCCTAATAAAATAAAAAAGCCCCCCAAAATAATAAAATTCCCTACCCTACACCAAATTACAAATAGCCCTTAAAAGGGCCTTTTGCGGGGCATTGCCCCAAAGTAATCAGCTCTTTTACCAACCCTTAAAAGGGCTTTTTGCGGGGCATTGAAAAAAAATACAATACAACAACATTAAAACCCACCACCCACATACCCCTACTCTAAAACCCACCCAATTCCCCCTTAAAAAACCTAGCACTAACCCCCTGAAGATTAACCTACCTTGAGCCATCTTCACCCAGCCGGGCACCAGTGGTCATCCGATGGGGCAGAAGAGGACATCCGGACCGGCAGAAGTCTTCATCCTATCCGGGCAGAAGAGGACATCCGGACCGGCAGACATCTTCATCCAAGCGGCATCTTCTATCTTCATCCATCCGACGAGGAACGGCTCCATCCTGAAGACCTCCGGCGCGAAACATCCTTCTAGGCCGACGACTACCCGACGAATGGCTGGTCCTTTAAATTACATCATCCAAGATGGCGTCCCTCGAATTCCAATTGGCTGATAGGATTATATCAGCCAATCGGAATTAAGGTAGGAAAAATCTGATTGGTTGATTTAATCAGCCAATCGGATTGAAGTTCAATCCGATTGGCTGATTGGATCAGCCAAAAGAATGCGAGGTCAATTCTATTGGCTGATCCAATCAGCCAATCGGATTGAACTTCAATCCGATTGGCTGATTAAATCAACCAATCAGATTTTTCTACCTTAATTCCGATTGGCTGATAGAATCCTATCAGCCAATCGGAATTCGAGGGACGCCATCTTGGATGATGTCATTTAAAGGACCAGCCATTCGTTGGGTAGTCGTCGGCCTAGAAGGATGTTCCGCGCCGGAGGTCTTCAAGATGGAGCCGTTCCTCGTCGGATGGATGAAGATAGAAGATGCTGCTTGGATGAAGACGTCTGCCAGTCTGGATGTCCTCTTCTGCCCGGATAGGATGAAGACTTCTGTCGGTCCAGATGTCCTCTTCTGCCCCATCGGATGACCACTGGTGCCCGGCTGGGTGAAGACGGCTCAAGGTAGGGTGATCTTCAATGGGGTAGTGTTAGGTTTTTTTTAAGGGGGGATCGGGTGAGTTTTAGAGTAGGGGTGTGTGGGTGGTGGGTTGTAATGTTGGGGGGGTATTGTATTTCTTTTTTTTACAGGTAAAAGAGCTGATTACTTTGGGGCAATGCCCCGCAAAAAGCCCCTTTAAGGGCTGGTAAAAGAGCTGATTACTTTGGGGCAATGCCCCGCAAAAGGCCCTTTTAAGGGCTATTTGTAATTTAGTGTAGGGTAGGGAATTTTATTATTTTTGGGGGGCTTTTTTTATTTTATTAGGGGGATTAGATTAGGTGTAATTAGTTTAAAATATTGTAATTTTTTTTAATTTTCTGTAATTTAGTTTTTTTTTCCGTAATTTAATTTTATTTAATATAATTGCATTTAATTGTAGGTAGTTTAGGTAATTAATTTAATTATAGAGTAGTGTTAGGTGTAATTGTAACTTAGGTTAGGGTTTATTTTACAGGTACTTTTGTATTTATTTTAGTTAGGTAGTTATTAAATAGTTAATAACTATTTAATAACTATTGTGCCTAGTTAAAATAAATACAAACTTGCCTGTAAAATAAAAATAAATCCTAAAATAGCTACAATGTAACTATTAGTTATATTGTAGCTATATTAGGGTTTATTTTATAGGTAAGTATTTAGTTTTAAATAAGAATAATTTATTTAATTATAGTAATTTTATTTCGATTTATTAAAAATAGATTTAAGTTAGGGGGGTGTTAGGGTTAGGGTTAGACTTAGGTTTGGGGGTTAATACATTTAATATAGTAGCGGCGACGTTGGGGGCGGCAGATTAGGGGTTAATAATTGTAGGTAGGTGGCGGCGATGTTAGGGACGGCAGATTAGGGGTTAATAACAAATTGTATAGTGTTTGCGAGGCGGGAGTGCGGCGGTTTAGGGGTCAATATATTTATTATAGTGGCGGCGATGTCCGGTCGGCAGATTAGGGGTTAATAATTGTAGTTAGGTGGCGGCGACGTTGGGGGTGGCAGATTAGGGGTTAATAAATATAATGTAGGTGTCGGCGATGTTAGGGGCAGCAGATTAGGGGTTCATAGATATAATGTAGGTGGCGGCGATGTCCGGTCGGCAGATTAGGGGTTAAATAATTTTATTATAGTGTTTGAGATCTCGGGGGACCTCGGTTTAGGGGTTAATAGGTAGTTTATGGCTGTTAGTGTACTTTTTAGCACTTTAGTTAAGAGCTTTATATTCCGGCGTTAGCCCATAAAACTCTTAACTACTGACTTTTATATGCGGTAGGAGTCTTGGAGGTAGAGGCTGTACCGCTCACTTCTTCCAAGACTTGTAATACCAGCGTTAGGAAAATCCCATTAAAAAGATAGGATACGCAATTGACGTAAGGGGATTTGCGGTATGGAAAAGTCGAGGAAGAAAAGTGAGCGGTACACCTGTACCTGCCAAACTTGTAATACCAGCGGGCGTTAAAAAGCAGCGTTAGGACCCCTTAACGCTGCTTTTTAAGGCTAACGCCAAACTCGTAATCTAGCCGATAGTTTTCTAAGGCTTTTGAAATGAAAAAAAGTCATACAAACCTTAAAAAAGCTGATAATAAAGTAGCCTAAAAAGATGCTTTAAAGTAGATTTAAATAAAACTTTTTGTACAAAATTGTATTTATACAGTGACAAGACTGATAAGATGGATAAAAGGATAACCAGATTTTGTAAGGAATTCCTATTGAAATAGAATTGCCTAATGTTAGGCAAATTACTTCAAATAGCTATTGTAATCAATCAAAATAAACCACTGTCTGCCTCACACTGGAAATATGGCTGAAACCCTATACCTAACCTGCAGGACAGCCCTTGGAATATATCACACTACTGGAGATGTATCCCAATTAAAAATGCAGGTTACTCCCCTGGAACACCCAGCTAACTCCCACAGAATGCCTACATCTATGTCATGTCTTCAGTCTACCTGACCAATAAAGAAAAGAAAAAATCCTCCTATGACAACTATAGGAGCTATCTCGATGCATTTATATACAACGTTTAAAACGATATACATTTTCTTGTATAATGCATATTAAATTGACAGTCAACGCCAGAATTTTTGTTGTTTAAAAAGAAAGATAATCCCTTTATTACCCAATCACCAGTTTTGCATAACTAACAATCGGCTAGATTTAGAGTTTTGTCGGTAAAGACCCGCGTAGCTAACGCTGCTTTTTTTCCCAACGCACCCTTAAGACAACGCTGGTATTTAGAGTTGTCTGAGGGGCTGCGTTAGGCTCAAAAAAGGGAGCGTTGAGCCTAACTTAGCTCCACTTCAACCCTCAATACCAGCGTTGCTTATGGTAGCGTTAAGCAGCTAAAACGTGCTCATGCACAATATCCCCATAGGAAACAATGGGGCAGTTTGGGCTGAAAAAACCCCGAACACCTGCAAAAAAGCAGCGTTCAGCTCCTAACGCAGCCCCATTGTTTCCTATGGGGAAACACTCTCTAAGTCTGCACCTAACACCCTAACATGAACCCCGAGTCTAAACAGCCCTAACCTTATACTTATTAACCCCTAATCTGTCGCCCCCGCTATCGCTGACACCTGCATTATATAATCTGCCGCTCCGGACACCGGCTCAACTTACATTATCCCTATGAACCCCTAATCTGCTGCCCCTAACACCGCCGACCCCTATATTATAAATATTAACCCCTAATCTGCCCCCCCCAACGTCGCCGCCACCTTACCTACACCAACCGGACATCGCTGCCACCTACGTACAATTATTAACCCCTAATCTCCCGCCCGCACCGTCGCCGCTACTATAATAAATGTATTAACCCCTAAACCTAAGTCTAACCCTAAACCTAACACCCCCTAACATAAATATCCAAGATGGCGTCCCTTCAATTCTGATTGGCTGATAGAATTCTATCAGCCAATCGGAATTAAGGTAGAAAAAATCTGTTCCGATCAGCCAATAGAATGCAAGTTCAATACGATTGGCTGATTGGATCAGCCAATCGGATTGAACTTCAATCTGATTGGCTGATTGCATCAGATTTTTTCTACCTTAATTCCGATTGGCTGATAGAATTCTATCAACCAATTGGAATTGAAGGGACGCCATCTTGGATGACGTCCCTTAAGGAACCTTCATTCGTCGTTAGTCCGTCGGTTGAAGAGGATGGCTCCGCGTCAGCTCCGTTGAAGATGGCTCCACTCCACTCCGGATGGATGAAGATTGAAGACGCCACCTGGATGAACACTTCTACCGGATGGAGGACCTCTTCTTTGCCGCTTGGATGAAGACTTCTACCGGATCAAGGACCTCCTCTGCGCACCTTGGATGAAGACTCAAGGTAGGATGATCTTCAGGGGGTTAGTGATAGGTTTATTTAAGGGGGGTTTGGGTGGGTTAGAGTAGGGGTGTGTGGGTGGTGGGTTGTAATGTTGGGGGGTATTGTATTTTTCTTTTCAGGTAAAAGAGCTGATTACTTTGGGGCAATGCCCCGCAAAAAGCCCTTTTAAGGGCTGGTAAAAGAGCTGATTACTTTTGTATTTTAGAATAGGGTAGGGAAATTTTTTTTGGAAAGCTTTTTTATTTTATTAGGGGGCTTAGATTAGGTGTAATTAGTTTAAACTGCTTGTAATTCTTTTTTATTTTTTGTAATTTAGTGTTTGTTTTTTTGTATTATAGTATAGTTTATTTTATTGTATTTTATTTTAGCTAATTGTATGTAATTTATTTAATTAATTTAATGATAGTGTAGTGTTAGGTGTATTTGTAACTTAGGTTAGGATTTATTTTACAGGTAATTTTGTAATTATTTTAACTAGGTAGCTATTAAATAGTTATTAACTATTTAATAGCTGTTGTACCTAGTTAAAATAAATACAAAGTTGCCTGTAAAATAAATATAGATCCTAAAATAGCTACAATGTAATTATTAGTTATATTGTAGCTATATTAGGGTTTATTTTCTAGGTAAGTATTTAGTCTTAAATAGGATTATTTTATTTAATTTTAGGAATATTATTTAGTTTAATTTAAATTATATTTATGTTAGGGGGGTGTTAGGGTTAGGGGTTAATAAATTTATTATAGTAGCGGCGACGGTGCGGGCGGGAGATTAGGGGTTAATAATTGTAGGTAAGTGGCGGCGATGTTAAGGAGGGCAGATTAGGGGTTAATACTATTTATTATAGTGTTTTCAAGACGGGAGTGCGACGGTTTAGGGGTTAATACATTTATTATAGTGGCGGCGATGTCCGGTCGGCAGATTAGGGGTTAATAAGTGTAGGTAAGGTGGCAGAGACGTTGGGGGGGGGCAGATTAGGGGTTAATAAATATAATATAGGGGTCGGCGATGTTAGGGGCAGCAGATTAGGGGTTTATAGGTATAATATAGGTGGCGGCGGAGTCCGGTCGGCAAATTGGGGGTTAAAAAATGTTATTATAGTGGCGGCAATGTGGGGGGGCCTCGGTTTAGGGGTACATAGGTAGTTTATGGGTGTTAGTCTACTTTAGAGCACAGTAGTTAAGAGCTTTATATTCCGGCGTTAGCCCATAAAGCTCTTAACTACTGACTTTTTTTGGCGGTAGGAGTCTTGTCGGTAGAGGGTCTACCGCTCACTTCTCCCAAGACTCCAAATACTGGCGTTAGGCAGATCCCATTGAAAAGATAGGATACGCAATTGGCGTAAGGGGATCTGCGGTAGCCTGGAATCGCGGTAGGGAAGTGAGCGTTAGACCCTTTCCTGGCTGACTCTAAATAACAGCGGGCGGCCAAAAGCAGCGTTAGGACCCCTTAACACTGCTTTTGACGGCTAACACAAAACTCTAAATCTAGGTGAATGTTATAGAAAATCACTTTTTAGCTCTGTGATTACCTTGTATCTAGGCCTCTGCAAACTGCCCCCTTATTTCATTTCTTTTGACAGTCTTACATTTTAGCCAAACAGTGCTATCTCCACGGTAACTTCACGTGCATGAGCTGCATGAGCTCAAAGTTATCTATATGAAACACATGAACTAATGCCCTCTAGTAGTCAAAATGCATTAAGATTAGAAGCAGTCTTCAAGGTCTAAGAAATTAGTATATGAACCTCCTAGGTTTAGCTTTCAACTAAGAATACCAAGAGAACAAAGCAAAATTTGGGATAAAAATAAATTAGAAAGTTGTTTAAAATTACATTCCCTATTTAAATCATGAAAAAAAATTTTTGGACTTGCCTGTCTCTTTAATTTAATTATTGTATAAATTTAAAAGTATTTTTTTGCGTGTTCTTTTTTTATTATTTTAAATGATACATTTTCCACTATTGGCTTTCAGAACATAATTATATATTGTATTGTATATTGTATTGTATATATTGTAAATTACATATTTATGTTTAAAAAAACAAACAAACAAAAAGAAGTTTCAATTCTATACAATAATTAAAATAACATGGCCCTTATTTATCAAGCCGTCAACCGCAAATACGCTGGAATTCCGCATCGTATTTGTGGCGAGCTTGATTCCCCTTATTTATCAAAGCCTACAGACCGGCAAAAGTTGAAATGTGTGACGTAACATACGATCCGCCGGTCTCAGTCCGACACCGATCGATGCTTACGTCACTACAGATGTTCCGAATGCAAATTCGGCACTATCTGACTACTTTTGCTAGTTATCAAATAACTACCAGGTACGCTAGCCACTATTCTGGCCTAGCATACCTGGTTTTGAATCCGCCGCCCTGGAGGCGGCAGATGCCATAGGAATCAATGGGAGTCTGAAAGCAGCGAAAGCTCATGTTCGCTGCTGCCCGATATCCCATTGATTCCTATGGGAGAATAAAAGTTATGTTTATACCTAACACCCTAACATGTATCCTGAGTCTAAACACCCCTAATCTGCTGCCCGACATTGCCGCCACCTACATTATACTTATTAACCCCTAATCTGCCACCCCCTACACCGCCGCCACCTACATTATACTTATTAACCACTAATCTGCCCCCCCTACACCGCCGCCACCTACATTATACTTTTTAACCCCTAATCTTCCGCCCCTAACATCGCCGCCACCTACCTACCTACATTTATTAACCCATAATCTGTCGCCCCCAACTTCGCCGCCATAATATTAAAGTTATTAACCCCTAAACCTAAGTCTAACCCTAACCCTAACACCCCCTAACTTAAATATAATTAAAAGAAATCTAACTAAATATTCCTATCATTATCTAAATAATTCCTATTTAAAACTAAATACTTACCTATAAAAAAAAACCCTAAGCTAGCTACAATATTAATAGTTACATTGTATCTAGCTTAGGGTTTATTTTTATTTTACAGGCAAGTTTGTATTTATTTTAACTAGGTAGAATAGTTATTAAATAGTTATTAACTATTTAATAACTACCTAGCTAAAATAAGTACAAATTTACCTGTAAAATAAAACCTAACCTAAGTTACAATTACACTATAATTAAATTAATTACCTAAATTAACTACAATTAATTACAATTAAATTAAATAAACTAAAGTACGGAAAAAAAAACTAAATTACAGAAAATAATAAAATAATTACAATTTAAAATAAATACAAAAGTACCTGTAAAATAAAACCTAACCTAAGTTACAATAACACCTAACACTACACTATAATTAAATAAATTTAATAAATTAACAATAATTAAATAAATTAAATTAGCTAAAGTACAAAAAAAACAAAACACTAAATTACAGAAAATAAAAAACAAATTACATATATTTAAACTAATTACACCTAATCTAATAGCTCTATCAAAATAAAAAAAAGCCTCCCCAAAATAAAAAAACCCTAGCCTAAACTAAACTACCAATAGCCCTTAAAAAGGCCTTTTGTGGGGCATTGCCCCAAAGTAATCAGCTCTTCTACCTGGAAAAAAATACAAACACCCCCCAACAGTAAAACCCACCACCCACGCAACCATCCCCCCAAATAAAAGCCTAACTAAAAAAACCTAAGCTCCCTATTGCCCAGAAAGGACATTTGGATGGGCATTGCCCTTAAAAGGGCAGTTAGCTCTTTTGCAGACCCAAAGCCCTAACCTAAAAAATAAACCCATACAAAGAGAGAAGCGCTCTACCAGGAACGAACAACAGCTCAGTGGCTTGTTCTATGGCGATTTACCACCCGGAAGCAGCCTCTTTTAGACCAGTGTGCTTTTCACTGAAGAAAACTTTCCTGAAGTATATCAGTCTGATCCTGCCAATTAAGGTCAGTCCAGCCCCGAAATACCAGGCAATTCTCCTCTGAACAAGGAACATGACAACCCCAGACGATCGTTTCGGCCTCCTATGGGCCTCGTCAGTGAGGTGCAGCCACATACCCCTAAGCACACTGGGCAAGGAGTCCACGTCTGGTTTCCCCCATCACCCATAGGGAGACTTCCCCAGGGTCATAATAATTTGCATACAAAGAGAGAAGCGCTCTACCAGGAACGAACAACAGCTCAGTGGCTTGTTCTATGGCGATTTACCACCCGGAAGCAGCCTCTTTTAGACCAGTGTGCTTTTCACAGAAGAAAACTTTCCTGAAGTATATCAGTCTGATCCTGCCAATTAAGGTCAGTCCAGCCCCGAAATACCAGTCAATTCTCCTCTGAACAAGGAAAATGACAACCCCAGACGATTGTTTCGGCCTCCTATGGGCCTTGTCAGTGAGGTGCAGCCACATTCCTCTAAGCACACTGGGCAAGGAGACCACGTCTGGTTTCCCCCATCACCCATAGGGAGACTTCCCCAGGGTCATAATAATTTGCATACAAAGAGAGAAGCGCTCTACCAGGAACGAACAACAGCTCAGTGGCTTGTTCTATGGCGATTTACCACCCGGAAGCAGCCTCTTTTAGACCAGTGTGCTTTTCACAGAAGAAAACTTTCCTGAAGTATATCAGTCTGATCCTGCCAATTAAGGTCAGTCCAGCCCCGAAATACCAGGCAATTCTCCTCTGAACAAGGAACATGACAACCCCAGACGATCGTTTCGGCCTCCTATGGGCCTCGTCAGTGAGGTGCAGCTACATTCCTCTAAGCACACTGGGCAAGGAGTCCACGTCTGGTTTCCCCCATCACCCATAGGGAGACTTCCCCAGGGTCATAATAATTTGCATACAAAGAGAGAAGCGCTCTACCAGGAACGAACAACAGCTCAGTGGCTTGTTCTATGGCGATTTACCACCCGGAAGCAGCCTCTTTTAGACCAGTGTGCTTTTCACAGAAGAAAACTTTCCTGAAGTATATCAGTCTGATCCTGCCAATTAAGGTCAGTCCAGCCCCGAAATACCAGGCAATTCTCCTCTGAACAAGGAACATGACAACCCCAGACGATCGTTTCGGCCTCCTATGGGCCTCGTCAGTGAGGTGCAGCCACATTCCTCTAAGCACACTGGGCAAGGAGTCCACGTCTGGTTTCCCCCATCACCCATAGGGAGACTTCCCCAGGGTCATAATAATTTGCATACAAAGAGAGAAGCGCTCTACCAGGAATGAACAACAGCTCAGTGGCTTGTTCTATGGCGATTTACCACCCGGAAGCAGCCTCTTTTAGACCAGTGTGCTTTTCACAGAAGAAAAATTTCCTGAAGTATATCAGTCTGATCCTGCCAATTAAGGTCAGTCCAGCCCCGAAATACCAGGCAATTCTCCTCTGAACAAGGAACATGACAACCCCAGACGATCGTTTCGGCCTCCTATGGGCCTTGTTCGTTCCCAGGTTGAGCGCTTCTCTCTTTTTATTTATGCAAATTATGACACTTAGGGAAGTCTCCCTAAGTGTGATGCAGGAATCCAGATGTGGACCCGTTGCTCAGTGTGCCTAGAGGGATATGGCTGCACCTCACTGACGAGGCCCACAATAGGCCGAAACGTACGTCTGGGGTTTTGCTGTTTCTCTTGTTCAGAGAGGGATTGCCTGGTATTTCGGGGCTGGACTGTACTGTGAAGTCAGGATCAGACTGATATGCTACAGGAAAATTCTTCTCTGTGAAAGGCACATATTGAGCAAAAAGAGGCTGCTTCTAGGGTGGTAACTAGCCATAGAACAAGCTATTATGCTATTGTTCGTTCCCAGGTTGAGCGCTTCTCTCTTTTTATTTATGCAAATTATGACACTTAGGGAAGTCTCCCTAAGTGTGATGCGGGAATCCAGACGTGGACCCGTTGCTCAGTGTGCCTAGAGGGATATGGCTGCACCTCACTGACGAGGCCCACAATAGGCCGAAACGTACGTCTGGGGTTTTGCTGTTTCTCTTGTTCAGAGAGGGATTGCCTGGTATTTCGGGGCTGGACTGTACTGTGAAGTCAGGATCAGACTGATATGCTACAGGAAAATTCTTCTCTGTGAAAGGCACATATTGAGCAAAAAGAGGCTGCTTCTAGGGTGGTAACTAGCCATAGAACAAGCTATTATGCTATTGTTCGTTCCCAGGTTGAGCGCTTCTCTCTTTTTATTTATGCAAATTATGACACTTAGGGAAGTCTCCCTAAGTGTGATGCGGGAATCCAGACGTGGACCCGTTGCTCAGTGTGCCTAGAGGGATATGGCTGCACCTCACTGACGAGGCCCACAATAGGCCGAAACGTACGTCTGGGGTTTTGCTGTTTCTCTTGTTCAGAGAGGGATTGCCTGGTATTTCGGGGCTGGACTGTACTGTGAAGTCAGGATCAGACTGATATGCTACAGGAAAATTCTTCTCTGTGAAAGGCACATATTGAGCAAAAAGAGGCTGCTTCTAGGGTGGTAACTAGCCATAGAACAAGCTATTATGCTATTGTTCGTTCCCAGGTTGAGCGCTTCTCTCTTTTTATTTATGCAAATTATGACACTTAGGGAAGTCTCCCTAAGTGTGATGCAGGAATCCAGACGTGGACCCGTTGCTCAGTGTGCCTAGAGGGATATGGCTGCATCTCACTGACGAGGCCCACAATAGGCCGAAACGTACGTCTGGGGTTTTGCTGTTTCTCTTGTTCAGAGAGGGATTGCCTGGTATTTCGGGGCTGGACTGTACTGTGAAGTCAGGATCAGACTGATATGCTACAGGAAAATTCTTCTCTGTGAAAGGCACATATTGAGCAAAAAGAGGCTGCTTCTAGGGTGGTAACTAGCCATAGAACAAGCTATTATGCTATTGTTCGTTCCCAGGTTGAGCGCTTCTCTCTTTTTATTTATGCAAATTATGACACTTAGGGAAGTCTCCCTAAGTGTGATGCGGGAATCCAGACATGGACCCGTTGCTCAGTGTGCCTAGAGGGATATGGCTGCACCTCACTGACGAGGCCCACAATAGGCCGAAATGTACATCTGGGGTTTTGCTGTTTCTCTTGTTCAGAGAGGGATTGCCTGGTATTTCGGGGCTGGACTGTACTGTGAAGTCAGGATCAGACTGATATGCTACAGGAAAATTCTTCTCTGTGAAAGGCACATATTGAGCAAAAAGAGGCTGCTTCTAGGGTGGTAACTAGCAATAGAACAAGCTATTATGCTATTGTTCGTTCCCAGGTTGAGCGCTTCTCTCTTTTTATTTATTTTTTTAAAAAATAAACCCACCCAATACACCCTTAATAAAATCCTAACACTAACCCCATGAAGATCGACTTACCGGGAGAAGTCTTCATCCAAGCGGCAAGATGTCCTCAACGAATCCGGCAGAAGTGGTCCTCCAGACGGGCATAAGTCTTCATCCAGACGGCATCTTCTATCTTCATCCTTCCCATGCAGAGCGGCTCCATCTTCAAGACATCCGGCGCAGAGCATCCTCTTCCAACGACGTCTTCTTGCTGAATGAATATCACTTTAAGTGACGTCATCCAAGATGGTGTCCCTTAGATTCCGATTGGCTGATAGAATTCTATCAGCCAATCGGAATTAAGGTAGAATAAATCCTATTGGCTGATGCAATCAGCCAATAGGATTGAGCTGGCATTCTATTGGCTGTTCCAATCAGCCAATATAATGTGAGCTCAATCCTATTGGCTGATTGCAATCAGCCAATAGGATTTTTTCTACCTTAATTCCGATTGGCTGATAGAATTCTATCAACCAATCGGAATCTAAGGGACGCCATCTTGGATGAAGTCACTTAAAGTGATATTCATTCAGCAAGAAGACGTCTTTTGAAGAGGATGCTCTGCACTGGATGTCTTGAAGATGGAGCCACTCCACGTCAGAAGAATGAAGATAGAAGATGCCGTCTGGATGAAGACTTCTGCCCGTCTGGAGGACCACTTCTGCCCATCTAGAGGACCACTTCTGCCGGATTCTTTGAGGACATCTTGCCACTTGGATGAAGACTTCTCCCGATAAGTCGGAGCTTAGGTTTTTTTAGTTAGGCTTTTATTTGGGGGGTTGGTTTTGTGGGTGCTGGTTTTTAATGTTGGGGGGGGTGTTTGAATTTTTTTTTACAGGTAAAAGAGCTGATTACTTTGGGGCAATGCCCCACAAAAGGCCCTTTTAAGGTCTATTGGTAGTTTAGCTAGGTTTTTTTTTAATTTTGGGGGCGGGCTTTTTTTTATTTTGATAGGGCTATTAGATTAGGTGTAATTAGTTTAAATATCTGTAATTTGTTTTTATTTTCTGTAATTTAGTGGGGGTTTTTGTACTTTAGCTAATTTAATTTAATTTAGTTAATTTATTTAATTGTAGTGTAGTGTTAGGTGTTATTGTAACTTAGGTTAGGTTTTATTTTACAGGTACTTTTGTATTTATTTTAGCTAGGTAGTTATTAAATAGTTAATAACTATTTAGTAACTATTCTACATAGTTAAAATAAATACAAACTTGCCTGTAAAATAAAAATAAACCCTAAGCTAGATGCAATGTAACTATTTGTTATATTGTAGCTAGCTTAGGGTTTATTTTATAGGTATTTAGTTTTAAATAGGAATTATTTAGTTAATGATAGTAATTTTATTTAGATTTATTTAAATAATATTTAAGTTAGGGAGTGTTAGGGTTAGACTTAGGTTTAGGGGTTAATACATTTAGAATAGTGGCGGCGACGTTGGGGGCGGCAGATTAGAGGTTAATAAATGTAATGTAGGTGGCGGCGGTGTAGGGGGCGGCAGACTAGGGGTTAATAACATAATGTAGGTGGCAGTGGGCTCCGGAAGTGGCGGTTTAGGGGTTAATATGTTTATTTCATTGCGGCGGGGGCCGGGAGTGGCGGTTTAGGGATTAATAACTTTATTCTAGTTGTGATGGACTCTGGGAGCGGTGGTTTAGGGTTTAATAACTTTATTTAGTTGTGGTGGGCTCCGGGAGCAGCAGTTTAGGGGTTAATAACTTTATTTAGTTGTGGTTGGCTCCGAGAGCAGCAGTTTAGGGGTTAATAACTTTATTTAGTTGCGGCGGTTTAGGGGGTAAACAGTTTAGTATAGTGGCGGTGTTTAGTGACAGCATACCAATAAAGCTGGGAAAAAGTTGAAGAGCAGCGAGATCGATGACTGTTAGTTAACAACAGTCCGCTGCTCATCCTACCGTACTTGGTGTGCGGCTTTTGACAACTTTTTTGATAATTTTGGAGAGCGTATTCAGGTCCGTGGCAGCGATGTTAGGCGATCTTAGGTGAGCGTATTGGTGCCGTCGAATGCAAGTAAGTTGACGGCTTGATAAGTAGGCCCCTATGTGTTATACAGGAAAATGCGTATAATTTCAATATTGTATATAAATATAATGCTACGCTAAAATATTAACAAAATAAACTAAACTTACAGGGAAAAAAAGCATCACAAAAAAAGACACTACCAAAAATAAAAAAATAAACCAAACAGTAAGGCCTATCCTAAAACTAAAATCCCCTTATCAAAAAAAATCGCACAAAGATGTTACTCACCCAACGTGAATCGGGCTCTTAGGTGGGCACCTACTACTCCAAGGCAGTGCTCCTCTACTATCTGCATTCATTACGGAGCTACTTCTTCCCTCTTCAGCCATGGCATCGCTCTGCTGGGGATGTCCTCGTCCATCCAGCTGGTCTTCATCCATCTTCCATCTTCTGATCTTCACAGCTACTCATCTTCCGCCACCGACGTTCTCTTCATGCAGTCACAGTAGCACACTGAAGTTTGAGGTACCCCTTTATTTAGGGATGCCCTTGAATTTCTATTGACTGACTTTGAATTTTAGTCCAATCAGCCAATAGAAAAAGCTTTGATTTTATTGGCTGATTGCACTAAGAATTAAAAAAAACAGCCAATAGAAATGCATATATATATATATATATATATGTACCCCTATATAATGGGGTACCTCGCATTCGATCTTCAGTGTGCGGCGATGACTGCATAAAGAGGACATTGGCAACGGAATATGGAAGAAGAGAAGATCAAAAGATGAAAGATAGATGGGTGGAAGAGGACATCCCCAGCAGAGCGCTGCCATGACTGAAAAGGGAAGAAGGACCGCAGCCAGGGATGAAGATAGAAGAGGACCACTACCTTGGAGTAGTAGCTGCCCATCCAGGGGGCAGATTAAAGTTTGGGGAGTATCATCTTTGGGGTTCAGCATTAAATTTTTTAAATTTAAAATTTTATTTTAGGATAGGTTATTTTTTTAGAATAGTTTTTTTTTCATGGGCAAAAAGAGCTATGCCCTACCAAATGACCTTATAAGTGCAATGCCCAACCAAATGCCCTTATTATGGCAATCTTTTTTTAGGATAGGGGTTCTTTTTAGCTTACTTTTTTTTAGAATAGGATTTTTTTTTAAGTAAAAGAGGTATAATCCCTTTAAGTCAATGCCCTACCAAATGCCCTTCTAAGGCATGGAGTTTTTTTTTTTAGAATAAGGCTTTTTTTTTTAGTTTAGTTTTTTTTTTAGAATAGTAATTTATTTTTTAAAGTAAAAATGCTATAATCACTTTAGGGCAAAGCGACCATGCTAAATTCTCTCCATAGACTTCGATGGTGAAGGCTACAAAAAAATAAATAACAAATATTTGTTATCACTAGCTCGCTAACCCAAAACTGCATTAGATACTTCAAATTTCTTTGTTCTTCACATAGAAGAAAATGTTCTTTTTATTGTAATATATAATATATTTCTATATATATATATTATATAATTATTTTTTCTTAAAAAAATACATGTATATATTCCTATATATCTATATGAATATATATATATATATATATATATATATAAAACAGAAAAAACAAAGCACACTCCTAGGGAACCTTTTTTCAAATCCTTTTACTTCACCAGTAAAAGGATTTGAAAAAAGGTTCCCTAGGAGTGCGCTTTGTTTTTTCTGTTTTGTATGCCAATTTTGCAGCACCCAGGGTATTGGAATATTGGATAGCGTGGAGTGCAATCTGCTTTGAATTTATATATATATATATATATATATATATATATATACACACAGCAGTATCTCACAAAAGTGAGTACACCCCTCACATTTTTGTAAATATTTTATTATATCCTTTCATGTGACAACACTTAAGAAATGACACTTTGCTACAATGTAAAGTAGTGAGTGTATAGCCTTTATAACAGTGTAAATTTGCTGTCCCCTCAAAATAACTCAACACACAGCCATTAATTTCTAAACCATTGGCAAGAAAAGTAAGTACACCCCTAAGTGGAAACGTCCAAATTGAGCCCAATTAGCTATTTTCCCTCCCCGGTCATGTAAATTTTTAGTGATACAAGGTCTCAGGTGTGAATGGGTAACAGATGTGGTAAATGTGGTGTTATCTCCCTTACACTCTCTCATACTGGTCACTGGAAGTTCAACATGGCACTTCATGGCAAAAAACTCTCTGAGGATCTGAAAAAAAGAATTGTTGCTCTACATAAAGATGGCCTAGGCTATAAGAAGATTGCCAAGATCCTGGAACTGAGCTGCAGCACGGTGGGTAAGACCATACAACGGTTTCACAGGATAGCTTCCACTCAGAACAGGCCTCACCATGGTTGACCAAAGAAGTTGAGTGCACATGCTCAGCGTTATATCCAGAGGTTGTCTTTGGGAAATAGACTTTTGAGTGCTGCAAGGGGTGGGGGTTAGCCTGCCAGTGCTCAGACCATATGCTGCACACTGCATCGAATTGGTCTGCATGGCTGTTGTCCCAGAAGGAACCCTCTTCTAAAGATGATGCACAAGAGAGCCCACAAACAGTTTGCTGAAGACAAACAGACTAAGGACATGGATTACTGGAACCATGTCCTGTGGTCTGATGAGACCAAGATAAACTTATTTGGTTCAGATGGTGTCAAGCGTGTGTGGCGGCAACCAAGTGAGGAGTACAAAGACAAGTGTGTCTTGCCTACAGTCAAGCATGGTGGTGGGAATGTCATGGTCTGGGCCTGCATGAGTGATGCTGGCATTGAGAAGCTACAGTTCATTGAAGGAACTATGAATGCCAACATGAACTGTGACCCCTCCCTTCGGAGACTGGGACACAGGGCAGTATTCCAACATGATAATGACCCCAAACACACCTCCAAGATGACCACTGCCTTGCTAAAGAAGCTGAGGGTAAAGGTGATGGACTGACTGGCCAAGCATATCTCCAGACCTAAACCCTATTGAGCATCTGTGGGGCATCCTTAAACAGAAGGTGGGGGAGTGCAAGGTTTAATCCTTTTAAAAACTTTTTATAAATATTTAAATTATATATTTTTATTAAAAAAGTATATATACTGTTTGAGTGTAAGGCTTTATTTTAATGTGTTATTGATTTTTTTTGTGAAAATAGTTTTTTAACCCTTACATCTTAAGTCTGAAGTGAAGCTAAATATTCTAGCGCAATTTTGGCTTTCGCTTGAGCGCAAACTATAACTTTCAACTTTTAATACCAGCGTTATTTAGTGTGGTCGCAATACGCATTGAAAGTATAGGTTGCTTTCAAGCCATGTCGGCCATGCTAACCCATCACTGGTAAATGGAATTTACCATGGATTTGTAAAATCAAGTTGTGTGCTAATGTTAGCGCACTCCATCAATACTGCTTATCGCAAACCACAACATTCTTAGCGCGCCACTTGTAATCTGGGCCACACTGAATCGTTTTATAAGAAAGATTTATAGCAGAGAAAAGAGGGGGAAAAAGATGGATGATGGAAGTAAAGGAGATAAAACAATACTTTAGATGCAAATCAAGCGTGAATGTATTTTGGCCAACGATTTTAGGGGCCAGCAAATTTGAGAAACAGCTTTTTTATCCCTTGATACCTGGTAAGTCTCATGCTCTCCAAAGAGATAGAAATGGTTTATAACTGGCTCACAAACGGTAAATTTAGGTTAACATGCTTTTGTACAAGTCGGAAATGAATGATTAAACAGTTCAGTACATTTGTGCGTAACATATATGCAGCAAATTATCAGGTAAAATCTATAGTGGTGGGAAGTTTGGGGTGCAGCATATTTCTCAGTGACAGCACAAAACCTAAAAAACAAGTAACCAACATCAAAGTAACATCTGGGTTATTTGATTTAAAATATATACAATAAATATAATAATAATATTATATATAATAATATTTCTTTAAAATATAAAGAATAAAATAATCAGAATCATAATAATATTAAAACTATCAGATGCACTTAATTTTATTATATATATTAGAGTTAACCAAGGTGACTTTTTGGTGAGATGCTGAATTTTAAGTATTGATTTCTGTGTTTATGCTAGAATAATATTTATACAATATCTGCAACAAAGACATGTTTAGATGTTTCCAAAGGCAATAGATTATTGTCTAATATTCACACCAAGTATGTAAAAGGATTCTGGACTCTTTATTTGAAATTATAATGAAACACAAAATTTAGTTGTGGGTGGCAAGCGGTTTCTTAGAGCAGAACAATCAACGTTATTTTGAGAAATTTCAATTGCATAGTATAAATCCATATGGAATCTAAACTGTCTTTCATCTATCAGCCCACATAAAAAGGAACAACTGAAAAACAATAGTTATGCAACCTTTATTTTTACTAACTTGGATTCGGTGCAAGCAGTTGCCAAGGAAACTGTTCTTATGTTCTCTGTAGATTGTATGGACGATTCACAGGTACATGAACCTTAGAAGCAAGAATACAATATATGTTGCAAACATTAACTATGAATCATTCATCTCAAATACACTTTATCAATATGGAGTTAGAAAATGTTGTTTGAATTATTCTGACAACTACAGTTGTATTGTAAATAATCATATAATTTCCAATTTATTTGTCTTATATAACGTTCACTGGAAATATAAAAAAAAAAAATAAGTCTCTGGGCTGGTGAGATTATTTAAGACTGCTCACCAGTACTTCTATTTTGCAGGTGGAAATATCTAAAGCCAACAGGGTTTCTCATTAAGGGGCATATACTGTATTTTCGTATAGGAAGGAGATGCATACATTGCAAAACTGCACAATGAAAATAGTAAATTTAAGTACACTGGATGTGCACAAAACACATAGGGCTAGATTACAAGTTGCACAGATTTTTTTTTGCATAAGTGAAAACTCCGCTTGGATTTTAATTTTTGCGCTTGCGGGGTTGCATTTGTATTATAAATTCCCCCCAAAAGATATTTTGCACTAGCGTTATCCTAATAGAACGAAAAAACAAACTTAATTTTCCATGTGTGATTGCTTGTAATTGCCCATAGAGATCAACAGAGAAAAAAAGTGGGAAAAAACTATATTGCCTTTTTACATTCCCCATTGAAGTCAAATGCCTTTTTTTTTTTAACTCCTAAGATCTCCAATCTTTATACCTTTTTTGTGAAATATATTTTAAAATAATTTGTATTAGACAGTGTTAATATAAGTGTTTCATGTTCATTTAACATGGGCATTCCATGGACGTGTGTAAAATTTTCTCTCGAATCACTGCATTATTATATGAACATTTCCACCATACAGATCTTGCTGTTTTTTCTCACAAACTAAAAGGTAGCAAGGTTGTGACAAAATACGCAAAATACTAATAGAACACATGTGTACATAAAGATAACTGTAAGATACTAAACACAGCAAGAAACGCAATATGATTTGTTTTAGTTCCAGGATTTAATTTTTAAAGCGTACCCATTGCTCACTGCTAACTTCAATCTAACCAGTGTCAGGGTATTGATGAGTGATATTTAATCAATATATATATATATATATATATCAACATATATGTAATATTTCAGTATTATATGAAGTGCTTTGACCATTTTTAAATGACTGAGGTGGGTGACACAAGCCCCCCTTACTGAGTAAGATACACTTCACAGACCAGGATGTCTCAAATATACACACTTCAAAGTGATCTTATCACATTAGAAATGCTAAGGTTTGTACTTACATATAAGGAGTTTACTGCCTGAAGAGTTAGTTAATCACAGACCCCCATGTAATGATAGAGACAGTCTACAATTGATCAGTTATTTGAAGCTAGCAAGATTTCAGGATGGACAGTAAAAGTAACCATTCACACTTCAGTGCAAGTTAGTACACACTGAGTTTCAATACAAAACCCCAGACAATGGCCTCAATTTATCAAAGGTCTTGCGGACCTGATCCGACACTGCGGATCAGGTCCGCAAGACCTCGCTAAATGCGGAGAGCAATACGCTCTCCGCATTTAACATTGCACCAGCAGCTCACAAGAGCTGCTGGTGCAACGCCGCCCCCTGCTGACTCGCAGCCAATCGGCCGCCAGCAGGGAGGTGTTAATCAACCCGATCGTACTCGATCGGGTTGATTTCCGGCAATTCCTGTCCACCTGCTCAGAGCAGCCGGACAGGGTTATGGAGCAGCGGTCTTTAGTTGTGTTTCTGGTGAGTCTGAAGAATTACATCTATAAACGCTAAAGGCCTAAATAGTCCAGGCAAGCGTTCTATAGCAATTAGAGAGCTGAACAAATTAAAAAGCCAAATTATCCTACTAGAAGAAACCCATTTTCAGAAAGGCAGGGAACCACAATGGTCTCCTCCTCACTTCCCCACAACACATTTTGCATCTGGTCCAGATAAAAAAGGGGGAGTAGGCGTCCTCATTCATAAATCCTTACCTGTGCAGACAAATAACATTATCAAAGATTCGGAGGGGCGGTTCATCCTACTAGTGGGTACCCTTTTCGGACAGTATATCACAATTTTAAATGTGTACACCCCCAACCAAGCCCAAGGTAAATTTTTCAAAAAAATCTCAAATTTATTATTGGACCATGCTAAGGGGGTGGTTTTTCTGGCGGGAGATTTCAATCTCATTTTTGATCCAAGTCTAGATTCCTTGAGAGGAGCGTCTACCATCCCTAAGTCCACTCTAAGAGTAGTCAAAAACTCCCTTACTAACCTGGATCTACACGATCTTTGGAGAACTTTACATGTAAGCGAAAGGGATTACACCTTCTACTCTCCCCCACAAAATTGCTACACGCGGATTGACCATATTATGACAGACTCTCATGGCCTCTCCCTCACTGAACATTGCTCCATCGGTAATATTACATGGTCTGACCATGCCCCTATCACTTGCTCCATTCTTTGGCCGGGTTTACCGATCACCAATAAGACATGGAAGCTAGATGACACAATATTAGACAATCCTATATTCCTGGGAGAAGTGGAGAAATCTCGAACAGAATATTTCTTAATAAATGAAAACACAGCCTTGTCTCCTATGTTGGAGTGGGAGGCTCACAAATCAGTGATTCGAGGTCTCTTTATCAAGCAAAGTGCAAAGTTGGCTAAACAATCCAGGGCTCTTCACACCACTTTACTAGACAGAATTGACGCATTAGAAAAAACGCATAAAAAGAACCCATCTAATGACACCATCTCACAAGAATTAATGATAGCCAGGTCAGACTTAAAGCAATTTCTCACCAAAACACACCAACGCAATGCGTTGCACCTTAAGCAATACTACTACGAAGGGGGCAACAAACCAGGGAAAATTCTCGCGAGAACACTTCGCAGGAAACAGTTGTCATCCTATATACATGCCATAAAATCCAAAAGGAGGTAACCTTGTCTCCAGCAGTAAACTCATAGCCTCAACATTTAGGGATTATTATAGGTCACTGTATAATATAGACGACACAGCTAGCATTCCACATACACAACCAGATCCTGACACTCTTGAAGAACGAACAAATAATTATTTTAGTGACATTAATCTCCCCTCCTTAACAGACGAGGAGAAACTGGACTTAGCATCCCCTTTTTCAGAGGAGGAACTACAACTAGCAATCAAAGACATGCCGTCTGGCAAGAGTCCGGGACCAGATGGTTTTACCCCTAGATTCTATAAGCTGCTTAGTAATACACTGTCACCTCACTTACTTAAACTTTTTAATGACCTAAGGGACAGACCCATTTTATCCAACTCACTCTTAGAAGCGCATATTACAGTCCTCCCTAAACCTGGGAAACCAGCCAATTGCTCAGAGAATTTTAGGCCCATCTCACTTATAAATTTTGAAATGAAACTATTGGCTAAGGTCCTCGCTAACAGATTAAACAAATATTTGCCAAAATTGATTGCCACGGACCAGGTCGGCTTCATCCCAGGCCGTGAAGCCCGAGACAACACTAGTAAAATTTGGCAATTGATTAATTACGCCAAGGTATCACGAATCCTGATGGTCCTATTTGCTACTGACGCGGAGAAGGCCTTCGACAGAGTGCAGTGGTCTTTTCTGCGCAGAGCTATGCCCGAGATGGGAATCCCAGAGCCATTTTTGAATTTGGCCATGGCTTTATATTCCTCCCCAAACGCAAAAATTAGAATCAACGGTACCCTTTCTGAATCCTTTGAAATTAATAATGGCACTAGACAGGGCTGTCCCTTATCCCCGCTTCTATTCACCATTTCTATCGAAGTCTTAGCTCAAAAAATCAGGAAAAACAAAGAGATTACGGGTATAGTAATGGGAGAGTATGAACACAAACAAGCCCTCTACGCCGACGATGCGCTATTCTCTTTAACAAACGCAGATATAGCAAGATCTCTAATTTTCAACTAAATATCTCTAAATCCGAAATTCTCAACATCAATACCAATCCAATACAGGTTCAACACTTAAGCAGCCATTACAACATTCCTATTGCCAACCACAAACTGAAATATTTAGGGATTTATCTTACCCCCACACCTCAGGACTTATACAAACTCAATTACAACAATATAAAAAATGAAATAATCAGAGACCTTTCTGTTTGGAAAAATAAAAAACTTTCGTAGCTGGGGAGGATAGGGGTTCTGAAAATGAATTTCCTTCCTCGCATTTTATACTTATTCCAGAACCTCCCCATATAGCTCCCTGAAGGATACATAAATCAATTACAAAAAGCTTTTGAACAATACATTTGGGATGGCACTAGACCCAGAATCCCAAGGAAAACTATGTATCTTTCCAGGGACAACGGTGGATTTGGTGTCCCATGCCTACAAACTTACAAACATGCAATCACTCTTCAACACGTAGTAGAATGGGCACACAAATCAAACGATAAAGCTTGGATACACATAGACAGACACATTTTTTAAATTAACAATGTAGCAACGTTGGCTTGGACGCCACGACAAAAAAGATCTAAGACAACTGAAAAATATCATGTCACGGCTGGAGTTTTATCAGACTGGGATAAGCTATTGTCCACCAGTACGCATATTTCCTTGATATATGCCCCCCTCACTCCTATCCTGGAACACATAGATCTCCCATACTGTCATCTAGGCTTTACTAAATTACAACCATACAGCCTTAGGCTCATGGGGAGATCTTCTCCTCATGGCTTTACTACCACCAGCTAGTACACTTTATTTCCCAACAAACACAAGGAGTCCCTCGGTAGGAAACCC
The DNA here is from genome assembly GCF_027579735.1 of Bombina bombina. Lineage (NCBI taxonomy): Eukaryota > Metazoa > Chordata > Amphibia > Anura > Bombinatoridae > Bombina > Bombina bombina. Next base: position 1,199,054,411 of record NC_069501.1, on the reverse strand, counting down.
ACGTCCTTTGAGACCCTCTGTATCTCAACATCTGCCACCAAAACACTTAATTTCTAGGCTTTATAAGATAATATCCAACTCTAAGGCAGCAGAGCTTCCCTCTTACACATATTCCTGGAAAAAGGATTTGGGATGTGAGATAAAGAGACTTGGCATCGTGCCTTTAGACTAATTAAAAAATCCTCGGTCTCAGCAACAATCGAAGAAATTCACCTAAAGCTCCTGTGTAGGTGGTATTTAACTCTGTTGCGCCTTCACAGGATCTTTCCCACACTTAGCAGTACATGTTGGAGGGGATGTGGGGGGGAGGGCTCTCTCCTCCACATTTGGTGGTCCTGTCCCGGGCTGCAGATATTTTGGCCAGACACCTTGTCGGAGATGTCTGAAATCCTTGGGATTGAGATTCCTCACAATCCAAACATTATCTTATTCCTTGACCTCCCCAAGGTAGTTGGGGTGGACAAACATCCCCTATTCCTAATTATGCTTACTGCAGCTAAAAAACTAATACCAAAACATTAAAAATCCCAAACAACCCCCTCTCTAGAGGAATGGAGGAGGACAGTCTCCGATCTCCTCTCATTAGAGAGATACCATTTTCTAAAAACGCATCAATTAGAAGTTTATGAGCTGATGATAGCATTATGGCAGGGAAAGATATAACATAAAAGTCTTGTCCTGACTCAAATCTCCCTCCCCCCCCTTTTTTTCCCTACTCCTTCTCTCCCCCTGTACACTCATATTTCTTTCTTCCCCTCTCCTTCTGTTTAATAGCACTTCTCCTTTTTCTTTATTCTTGAAAAATTCTGCGATTGTTTGCAACTCCCATTGTCAAACTCCTGAAAAATGTAAAAAATTAAAAAGCACCGTGAGAAAGGTTATGATATAATCTTAACATTGAAACTTTGTTTATAATTTCTCATGTTTATTCATTTCTCATTGGAATGGACAATGATGGTCTGTAAGGTTTAAAATATGGTATTCAAGCTCTTTCAGATCTGTAATTTCTGTTATAGTTGTAATCCATGTTTTACATTTTGTTTGTCTAAATATGCTACCTTGTTGTCTTTTTCAATATCTTAATAAAGATTCAAAACAAAAAAAAAAACTATGTCAGAACTGGCAAAGTTTATATAATCGTGGTCCTTAGTCAAATTGAGTGGATATTAAAGTATTTTGCAAATAAAGAACTATTCAGGTATATATCTCTTGGTGTAATCCTTATCTCAGATCTTTTGACAGACTTGCATTTCAGACAATTAGAGCTGACTCTTAAATAACTTCATGTGCGTGAGCTCAATGTTGTCTATATGAAACACTTGAGCTAACGCTCTCTAGCTGTGAAAAACTGTCAAATGCATTCAGATAAGAGGCGGCCTTCAAGGGCTTAGAAATTAACATATTAGCCTACCTAGGTTTAGCTTTCAACTAAGATTAACAAGAGAGCAAAGCAAAGTGGGTGATAAAGTAAATTAGAAAGTTGTTTAAAATGATATGTCCTATCTGAATCATGAAGTTTTAATTTGGACTTTACTGTCCCTTTAAGCAATATTCCCTATTTTATTTAGCAATGAGCGCAACAATTTTAGCCTGTGCACACGTTAAAGGCACATGAAACACAAAATATTTTCTTTTGTGATTCAGATAGAGCAAGCATACAATTTTAAACAACTTTCCAATTTACTTTTTTTTTTAATCTTATTTGCTTTGTTTTCTTGGGCCTAGATTTGGAGTTTGGCGGTAGCCGTGAAAACCAGCGTTAGAGGCTCCTAACGCTGGTTTTAGGCTACCGCCGGTATTTGGAGTCAGTCAAAAATGGGTCTAACGCTCACTTTTCAGCCGCGACTTTTCCATACCGCAGATCCCCTTACATAAATTGCGTATCCTATCTTTTCAATGGGATCTTTCTAACTCCGGTATTTAGAGTTGTGGCTGAAGTGAGCGTTAGAAATCTAACGACAAAACTCCAGCCGCAGAAAAAAGTCAGTAGTTAAGAGCTTTCTTGGCTAACGCCGGTTTATAAAGCTCCTAACTACTGTGCTCTAAAGTACACTAACACCCATAAACTACCTATGTACCCCTAAACCGCCAGCTACCTACACTTATTAACCCCTAATCTGCCGTTCGCACTCCGCCGCCAGCTACATTATAGCTATGTACCCCTAATCTGCTGCCCCAAACACCGCCGACCCCTGTATTATATTTATTAACCCCTAACCTGCCCCCCACAATGTCGCCTCCACCTGCCTACACTTATTAACCCCTAATCTGCCGAGCGGACCGCACCGCTATTATAATAAAGTTATTAACCCCTAATCCGCCTCACTAACCCTATAATAAATAGTATTAACCCCTAATCTGCCCTCCCTAACATCGCCGACACCTAACTTCAAACATTAACCCCTAATCTGCTGACTGGAGCTCACCGCTATTCTAATAAATTTATTAACCCCTAAAGCTAAGTCTAACCCTAACACTAACACCCCCCTAAGTTAAATATAATTTAAATCTAACAAAATAAATGAACTCTTATTAAATAAATTATTCCTATTTAAAGCTAAATACTTACCTGTAAAATAAATCCTAATATAGCTACAATATAAATTATATTTATATTATAGCTATTTTAGGATTTATATTTATTTTACAGGTAACTTTGTATTTATTTTAACCAGGTACAATAGCTAAAATAGTTAAAATAATTACAAAATTACCTGTAAAATAAATCCTAACCTAAGTTACAATTAAACCTAACACTACACTATCAATAAATTAATTAAATAAAATACCTACAATTATCTACAATTACACCTAACACTACACTATCAATAAATGAATTAAATACAATATCTACAAATAAATACAATTAAATAAACTAACTAAAGTACAAAAAAATAAAAAAGAACTAAGTTACAAAAAATAAAAAAATATTTACAAACATAAGAAAAATATTACAACAATTTTAAACTAATTACACCTACTCTAAGCCCCCTAATAAAATAACAAAGCCCCCCAAAATAAAAAATGCCCTGCCCTATTCTAAATTACAAAAGTTCAAAGCTCTTTTACCTTACCAGCCCTGAACAGGGCCCTTTGCGGGGCTTGCCCCAATAAATTCAGCTCTTTTTCCTGTAAAAAAACACATACAATACCCCCCCCCCAACATTACAACCCACCACCCACATACCCCTAATCTAACCCAAACACCCCTTAAATAAACCTAACACTAAGCCCCTGAAGATCTTCCTACCTTATCTTCACCATACCAGGTTCACCGATCGATCCAGAAGAGCTCCTCCGATGTCCTGATCCAAGCCCAAGCAGGGGGCTGAAGATGTCCATGATCCAGCTGAAGTCATCATCCAAGCGGGGGGCTGAAGAGGTCCATGATCCGGCTGAAGTCTTCATCCAAGCGGGAGCTGAAGAGGTCCATGATCCGGCTGAAGTCTTCTATCAACGGCATCTTCAATCTTCTTTCTTCTGGAGCGGAGCGGAACCATCTTCTTCCAAGCCGACGCGGAACATCCTCTTCAACCGACGACTAGACAATGAATGACGGTTCCTTTAAATTACGTCATCCAAGATGGCGTCCCTCGAATTCCGATTGGCTGATAGGATTCTATCAGCCTATCGGAATTAAGGTAGGAATATTCTGATTGGCTGATGGAATCAGCCAATCAGAATCAAGTTCAATCCGATTGGCTGATCCAATCAGCCAATCAGATTGAGCTTGCATTCTATTGGCTGTTCTGATCAGCCAATAGAATGCGAGCTCAATCTGATTGGCTGATTGGATCAGCCAATCGGATTGAACTTGATTCTGATTGGCTGATTCCATCAGCCAATCAGAATATTCCTACCTTAATTCCGATTGGCTGATAGAATCCTATCAGCCAATCGGAATTCGAGGGACGCCATCTTGGATGACGTCATTTAAAGGAACTGTCATTCGTCGTCTAGTCATCGGTTGAAGAGGATGTTCCGCATCGGCTTGGAAGAAGATGGTTCCGCTCCGCTCCAGAAGAAAGAAGATTGAAGATGCCATTGATAGAAGACTTCAGCCGGATCATGGACCTCTTCAGCTCCCGCTTGGATGAAGACTTCAGCCGGATCATGGACCTCTTCAGCCCCCCGCTTGGATGATGACTTCAGCCGGATCATGGACATCTTCAGCCCCCTGCTTGGGCTTGGATCAGGACATCGGAGGAGCTCTTCTGGATCGATCGGTGAACCTGGTATGGTGAAGATAAGGTAGGAAGATCTTCAGGGGCTTAGTGTTAGGTTTATTTAAGGGGGGTTTGGGTTAGATTAGGGGTATGTGGGTGGTGGGTTGTAATGTTGGGGGGGGGGGTATTGTATGTGTTTTTTAACAGGAAAAAGAGCTGAATTTCTTGGGGCATGCCCCGCAAAGGGCCCTGTTCAGGGCTGGTAAGGTAAAAGAGCTTTGAACTTTTGTAATTTAGAATAGGGTAGGGCATTTTTTATTTTGGGGGGCTTTGTTATTTTATTAGGGGGCTTAGAGTAGGTGTAATTAGTTTAAAATTGTTGTAATATTTTTCTTATGTTTGTAAATAAAAAAAATTTTTGTAACTTAGTTATTTTTTATACTTTAGTTAGTTTATTTAATTGTATTTATTTGTAGATATTGTATTTAATTCATTTATTGATAGTGTAGTGTTAGGTGTAATTGTAGGTAATTGTAGGTATTTTATTTAATTAATTTATTGATAGTGTAGTGTTAGGTTTAATTGTAACTTAGGTTAGGATTTATTATACAGGTAATTTTGTAATTATTTTAACTATTTTAGCTATTAAATAGTTCTTAACTATTTAATAGCTATTGTACCTGGTTAAAATAAATACAAAGTTACCTGTAAAATAAATATTAATCCTAAAATAGCTATAATATAATTATAATTTATATTGTAGCTATATTAGGATTTATTTTACAGGTAAGTATTTAGCTTTAAATAGGAATAATTTATTTAATAAGAGTCAATTAATTTCGTTAGATTTAAATTATATTTAACTTAGGGGGGTTAGGGTTAGACTTAGCTTTAGGGGTTAATAAATTTATTAGAATAGCGGTGAGCTCCAGTCGGCAGATTAGGGGTTAATGTTTGAAGTTAGGTGTCGGCTATGTTAGGGAGGGCAGATTAGGGGTTAATACTATTTATTCTAGGGTTAGTGAGGCGGATTAGGGGTTAATAACTTTATTATAATAGCGGTGCGGTCCGGTCAGCAGATTAGGGGTTAATAAGTGTAGGCAGGTGGAGGCGACGTTGTGGGGGGCAGATTAGGGGTTAATAAATATAATATAGGGGTCGGCGGTGTTAGGGGCAGCAGATTAGGGGTACATAGGGATAATGTAAGTAGCGGCGGTTTACGGAGCGGCAGATTAGGGGTTAAAAATAATATGCAGGGGTCAGCGATAGCGGGGGCGGCAGAATATGGGTTAATAAGTGTAAGGTTAGGGGTGTTTAGACTCGGGGTACATGTTAGGGTGTTAGGTGCAGACGTAGGAAGTGTTTCCCCATAGACAACAATGGGGCTGCGTTAGGAGCTGAACGCGGCTTTTTTGCAGGTGTTAGGTTTTTTTTCAGCTCAAACAGCCCCATTGTTTCCTATGGGGGAATCGTGCACGAGCACGTTTTTGAGGCTGGCCGCGTCCGTAAGCAACTCTGGTATCGAGAGTTGAAGTTGCGTTAAATATGCTCTACGCTCCTTTTTTGGAGCCTAACGCAGCCATTCTGTGGACTCTCAATACCAGAGTTATTTTAAAGGTGCGGCCAGAAAAAAGCCAGCGTTAGCTACGTGGGTCATTACCGACAAAACTCTAAATCTAGCCGTTGGCATCCTTAGTTCAAAAGTGTATCTAGGAAGGCTCATGAGCTGGGGGCTAGCAGTTGATTGGTGGCTGCACATATATGCCTTTTGTGATTAGCTTACCAATATGTTCAGCTAGCTCCCACTACTGCATTGCTGCACCTTCAAGAAAGGATACCAAGAGAATGAAGGAAAATTGATAATAGAAGTAAACTGAAAAGTTGTTTACAAATGTATGCTCCATCTGATTCATGAAAGAAAAATGTGGAGTTTCATGTCCCTTTAATTTTAATTGTAATCAAACCTGAAAACGTAGTAAAGTTAGTAAATAAATTCATCATGAATTAGTCACATGAGCAGGGATGGTCTAGTTTGCTGTTATCTCTTTAAATATAAACAGCTATGGCCTAGTTTACATTGCTGCTGTAAGCTGGGTAAACTAGCGGTAACTTAAATCTTCCCAATAGAGTTTAAGAGAATTACTTGTTACCACTAATAGCACAGTTTACAACAATAGTGGAAATTAGGCCAATGAGTTCTATTTGTATGTACTACAGGTAGAAAACCCTTTATCCAAACTGTTTGGGACCGGAAAAGGTTTGGGTTTTGGAATAGTTTGTATTTTGGAATATTTGCAGCTGTAAAATGGGACAGTTTGAAGAGAGGATGGAACCAAGTGTAAGCAACAATAATTTATGTAATTAAAGTGAATGTAAAATTTGATGATAAAGTGCCCGGTTTTTAAAAATTTGATTAAAAACAGGGGCACTTTAATTCATCAAAATATACATTTCACTCGTGTTGTGAAAAAATGAGAAATCCAGGTTTCTCCAATCACGGTGTTGAATCATACACTGATTCCCCGGGGGGGAAGCTGTGATTAGAGCATGACGAAAAATTTGTTTCGGTTTGGTTCAGATCGATTTGGATTTTTTCGAATTTCGGTTCGGATCGATTCAAATTCAAATCCCTCTGTATCTCAACATCTACCCCGACACACTTAATTTCTAGGCTTCATAAGATAATATCCAACTCTAAGGCAGCAGAGCTTCCCTCTTACACATATTCCTGGAAAAAGGATTTGGGATGCGAGATAAAGAGACTTGGCATCGTGCCTTTAGACTAATTAAAAAATCCTCGATCTCAGCAACAATTGAAGACATTCACCTAAAGCTCCTGTGTAGGTGGTATTTAACTCTGTTGCGCCTTCACAGGATCTTTTCCACACTTAGCAGTACGTGTTGGAGGGGATGTGGGGGGGAGGGCTCTCTCCTCCACATTTGGTGGTCCTGTCCTGGGCTGCAGATATTTTGGCCAGACACCTTGTCGGAGATGTCTGAAATCCTTGGGATTGAGATTCCTCACAATCCAAACATTATCTTATTCCTTGACCTCCCCAAGGTAGTTGGGGTAGACAAACATCCCCTATTCCTAATTATGCTTACTGCAGCTAAAAAACTAATACCAAAACATTGGAAATCCCAAACAACCCCCTCTATAGAGGAATGGAGGAGGACAGTCTCCGATCTCCTCTCATTAGAGAGATACCATTTTCTAAAAATGCATAAATTAGAAGTTTATGAGCTGATGATAGCATTATGGCAGGGAAAGATATAACTTATAAAAGTCTTGTCCTGACTCAAATCTCCCTCCCCCCCTTTTTTTTTTTCTCCAATTTTTTTTCTCCAATTCGGAAAAAATTGAATTAATTTGTTTCGGATTCATTCGGATTCAAATAAATTCAGGTGGATTCGGTTTGATTCGGTTCCGAAATTCGGAAATTCGGAATTTCGGTATGTGTTAGGTGGAATATGCTGTGTATTAGACTAGTATTATGTACTGTATATTAGGTGTAACCCATAGCAGAGTGATATACTGTACAATGCTAGTGTAATCCATTGCCAGCCGAATCTACCGAATAAATCCAACTAATTCGGATTTATTCGTAGATTCGGCACTATTTTAATTCAGGAAATTCGAATCGATCCGACTCTCCGAATTTACCGAATTCGGCCGAATTTCCGAATCGATCTGAAGCAAATCGCACATTTCTAGTGTTATATCATTATTAATACGTTTGAATAAATTGTACCATCAGAACGATAGTACAGTACTGTAATCAGAAAGGTAATAATTGTTGTTTTAAAAAAATATAGATCATTATTTGCATTTTAGATCACAAAAACCAAACCAAAAAGACAGGCAGAGAAGATTATGGGGCCAATTTATTAATCAGCGGATGCTGCTTATTCTGCAAAAGCCTTCTGGCTCGCCAGAAACAGGATTTAAGAAGCTGAGGTTGCGGACTGCAATCATCCCGATCAGATATGATTAGGATAATTGACACCCTCATGCTAGTGGCCGATTGGCCGCGAATGTGCAGAGGGCGGCATTGCACAAGCGTATGCTGTCGGCATTTAGCGATGTCAGGCGGACATGATTTGCTACAGCGAATAATTTCCGCCCGAAATGTGATAATCGGCCCCTATGACTTACAGGCAGGGAAAATAGTAATTTTTGATATATTTTTTTTTTTTTAAATATGAATTTAAAAGTTTGGATTTCAGAATATTTTGGAAATCCGGATTTTTTTTGGTACAAAGCACTAGAGACCAAGCACTTGTCATACTCTGCTTTTAAAAACATAATGAATGAGTAAATTGTACTCACATAGATACAATGAAACAGTGTAGCCAAATGCCTAAGGTGACAGGAACACTTGCACCAATGAGCATATCTGTCCAGCCAACCACTCCAGTCATTATTCATAGATTTGATGACAGATAAGAACAGGATTTCCTCTAAAGTGTGAGCTTATCTAGTTCCTATGATAGACTTATTCTGATCTCCGGCATTCTTTAAGTGCCCCATAGTTTTTTTATTTACCACCACTAAAGAAACCTTATTCTATGAACTAACCACCGTTTCTGTGAAGAAGCGCTTATGCGAATTAGTGTTGTACCTGCGAACCTTCAACTTGAGATCATGACCCCTTGTTCTGGTGTTGATCTTTTTGTGAAAAACTCTTACAGCCTCAGCTTTATTCAAAGGACATAAAACCCAAAAAATCATGATTCAGATAGAACATACAATAATAAACAACTTTCCAATTTACTTCTATTATCAAATTGTCTTTGTTTTCTTGTTATCCTTTGTTGAAAAACAGGAAGGTAAGCTCAGGAGTGTGCACATGTCTGCAACACTATATAGCTGCAGTTTTGTAACTATGTTATACATTAGCAAGAGCACTAGATGGCAACCTATGACTAAGTGCCGCACGGCATGGAATGTATAAAGACACGCCCCCTTTCTCCCCATGTCCGTGAGTTCTATGTTTTGTATTCAGCTGTAATAAACTCTGAATTTCATCAGATGCCTTGGTGTGCTGCTTCTCTCTCTTTGCCCCACTAGATGTCAGCACTGTTGCCTGTCATGTAGTGCTCCAGACATGTGCATGACACCTAGCTCGATAGCTCTTTAATAAAGAATAACATGAGAACAATTTTAAAAATATATGTAAACTGGATACTTTTTAAAATTGTATTGTCTTTATGAATCAAGAAAGAAAATATTTTGGGTTTCATGTCCCCTTAATATACTTGAAAGTTTCTATCATATCACCTCTTCCCCTCCCCACCTCTGATCTATACATTGTTAGGTCATTGAGCCTTTCTTTTGTAGGTTTTATTTTTTTAGACCATGAACAGCAGTTCCTTTTGCGTCTGGCATTCTACACAGTCACTGTTATGGAAGTGTAGACAAAAGAGAAGCTACTGTACCAGGGGCTCAGTAGAGCGTCTTAATACCTAGTCTGCGTAAATAGCACCTGGAGGTGTTTCTTCTCCTTTGTGAATGCTTTATATGTTTTCTACTTTGATCTCATTGTTTGATGGTATTACAAGATTTGGCACCCTGGTGCTTGCTTGTTTTGCAGACATATGTTGCTGTGATCATGGAGAACAGATATACAGCAGCTTCACTGCTGACTGAAGCAATCAAATAGGAAAAAAAGAATGCCTCGGGATTAAAGGGGCATTATACACTCATTTTTTCTTTGCATAAATGTTTTGTAGATGATCTATTTATATAGCACATAAAGTGTTTTTTTTTAAATTTATAGTTTTGCTTATATAATAACATTGCTCTGAATTTCACACTCCTAAACAAGCCCCAAAGTTATAGGAGAATACCGACAGATACCTACTCCAGCTTGCTCCTGTTTGTGTAAAGGGTCTTTTCATATGCAAAAGAAGGGGGAGGGGGAGTGTCTTATTTCCCACTTGCAGTGGGCTTTCCAGCTACCTTTTCAACAGAGCTTCTAAGTAAGTTTAGTGTCATGAGATGCAGGACATATGCAGGACACAGCAATGATGGTACAACTCTATTTTATTACAGAGCATAGCAATACACATCCAGACAGGTTGATTGTACTAAACTAACTGCGACACAGACACCGGACCTAAGCCCCGCCCACATGCTAGTGACATCACATCCTGCTCTCATCACATCTTCCCCTTTTTCAAAGGCAAAGCATACATTCGCATATATTAAATAACAAGGTACACCAACAGGGTATACAACAACATTTTGTTTCTGAACATTATAAAAACAGATAGATTAGAAAACATGAACAAATAAATTACATCCTGACTTGGACATCGGGGTAGACTACCCTAGTCCACAGTGACCATGGGATTATTCTGCCCATACTTCCGGTCACTGTTCTAGCTAAAGTCAGTCCCTGTATCGGGCCGGAAGTTTCACCACTCTTCCGCTTGATGTAACTTTGCATGAACTGTCCTCTGATACAGAAGATGGTGAACAAGAGTCTGCTGGAGGCAAAGATATATCCCCGCTATGATCTTGCTGAGGGGAAGGCACCTCTCTTAGAACAGGGGATCCCACCGGCGGTGGTACTGAGGTATCCGGTTCCAGACTCTCAGGTACAGGCTGAAGATGTCTTCGGTTACGGCGTGTAACCGTCCCTCCCTCTGTAAGGACTGTGTAAGACCTTGGTTCTGGAGAGCGGCCCACTACCGTAGCAGGCGTCTTCCATTTCTTCTCATCATCCAGTTTAATTCTGACACTTTGGCCCGCTTTCAGTTCCTGTAAAGGCCTGACAGAATGTCTCCTGTCGTAGAAGAAACGATAACCCTTTTTGGCCTCTTCATCCCTCCTAAGGACTTCGTCCCGAGGAACAGGGCCAGGCGGCTTGAAGACACCCACTGAGGGTAAAGTGGTGCGAATCTGGCGTCCTAGCATCAGCTGTGCCGGGCTAAACCCGGTGGCTTGAATGGGCGTCGCCCTGTATGACAAGAGGGCTAGGTACAGTTCAGATTGCTTTAGAATGAATTTTGTTGTTTGAACTGCCCTTTCAGCCATTCCGTTGGCCTGCGGATAATGTGGACTTGACGTGGAATGTACAAAATCATATTCCCTGCTGAAAGCACTGAACTCTGTAGAAGCGCACTGCATGCCATTATCACTCACCAGCTCCATTGGAATGCCCCAGCGGGCGAACAAGCTCTTCAGGCGAATGATAACGGCCTGACTTGTGATATCATTCAGGGGTGCTATTTCCAAATACCTGGAATAGTAGTCGATAACAACAAGAAACTTTTTCCCGTGCAGTTCGCACAAATCAGCAGCTATTTTCTGCCACGGCCCCGCAGGCAGCGGAGTAGACATTAAGGGCTCCCTTCTCTGAGTAGGCCGGCGTTCCCGGCAAAAGGCACATTTAGACACGTGATTTGCAATGTCGGAGCTGATCCCAGGCCACCACACAGCTGTAGCTGCTCTTTCTCTGCACTTTGTAATGCCTAAGTGGCCATCGTGAATCCTGTTTAACATCTCCTTCCTCATGCTGACAGGAATTACAATACAGTCTTGGAACAGCACCAACCCCTCCAGCTCCGTGAGCTGCGACCTCTCTGGCTGGTAAGCATTTAAAGACATCCAGGCTGCCCGGCTCTCGGGCCAGCCATCTCTTATGTACCTTATAACTTCTTGCAGATCTGTGTCCAAATATGTCTCTTTCTTTATCTCTTCCAGTTTCCTTGAAGAAATGGACTTAGAGGCCAGAACTGAATCAACATACACTTTTACATCCGACTCTGTGGAGGATTCTTCAGCAGCAGCCAGCGGGAGCCTGGACAGTGTATCTGCCACAACCAGCTGCTTCCCCGGCACATGCACTGCCTGAACATTGAACCTGAGTAGTCTCATTAAAAGTCTCTGGCATCTCAAGGGTGTTTTGTCGATGTCATAAGAATTGATAAGAGGGACTAGCGGTTTGTGGTCAGTTTCCAGACTAAATTTCTCCAAACCCACTAGATAACGCTGAAAGCGCTCACAGGCCCAAACTGCAGCCAGGCACTCTTTCTCAATTTGAGCGTATTTTGACTCCGCAGCCGTCAGTGTGCGGGAACAGTAGGCGATGGGCTGTAGTTTGTTGTCATTCAGCTGCAGGAGTGCAGCCCCCAACCCATAACTGCTTGCATCAGCACTAACCACAGTCTTTTTTGAAGGGTCGTAGAACCCCAGCACTGGGGCAGACCCCAGCAGGGACTTAGCATGCAGGAACGCTTTTTCTTGTGAGGGTCCCCAGACCCAGGCAACATCTTTCTTAAGCAACTCTGTGATAGGGTGCAAAACTGTAGATACATCTGGAAGAAACTTGCCCACGTAATTTACAAGGCCCAATATCTGTCTCAGCTCATGTACATCAGAAGGGCTTTTCATCTGTTCGATAGCCCGAATTTTCTCGGGGTCCGGCTTGATGCCATCCCTGTTGATGATATGCCCAAAGTAGCATAATTCAGTTTTCCTAAAATGACATTTTTCTTTATTCAGCTTCAGCCCAGACTCTTTGATAGCCTGCAGCACACAACTCAAACGCTGATCATGCTCCTCCACTGTAGACCCATACACTAGAATGTCGTCCATGACGACTGCTGTGCCCACGTGGCCACTCAGGAGAGAACTCATTTCTCTTTGAAAGATCTCAGGAGCGGAGGATATCCCAAAGGGAAGTCTGCCGAAGCAGAACCGACCTACCGGAGTGATAAAGGTAGTCAGTTTGCGGCACTTTGGATCCAGGGGGATCTGCCAAAAGCCGCTAGAAGCGTCTAATGTGGAAAAGAACTTCGCCCCAGCCAACTTCGGGGCTATATCTTCCAACGTCGGCAGCACAAATCTCTCCCTCTTCACTGCCTCATTCAACCTTTTCAGGTCCACACAGATGCGCACCTTCCCATTTTTCTTTGCAACTGGAACAATGGGGGCACACCAATCAGTTGCTTCAACAACCTCTTCAATAACCCCCATAGACTTCATGCGCATGAGCTCTTTCTCCACTTGAGGCATGAGCGGGAACGGAATTCTACGAGGAGTAGAAATACTGTATGGGACTGCATCACTTTTAAGTGCTATACGGACAGGTTTGCAGTTCAGTAGGCCCAACTCGCCAAACATATCTTCAGAGACCTCATTCACTCTGGCCACGAGGCCCAAATCACAGGCTGCTTTTCTGCTCAATAAACTGTTAACACACTGACCTCGGATCACATGCACCCACATGGTGAACTTTCTCTGTTTGTACTCACAGCTGGCGAGGAATTTCCCCACACAATCAATGCGGCCACCAGGACTATGGACGTTTGTCGTAACCTTCGCCAGCTGGGGCTGTCGAGGCAGTTTCATAAATTCAGCAAAAGACATTACAGTGATATCAGCTCCTGTGTCAATCTTAAAATCAACATTGGCTCCCATTACAGTAAAAGTAACTTTCCAATCTTCCTCTGAGCTTGTCCGTTCCACAACAGACCCCACAAAAGACACTTCCTGACCCTCCTGGTCACTGTCCACCTGCATCTCCTTAATGTATTCAGTTTTACACACCACTTCAAAATGGCCTATTCTGTTACATTTTCTGCATCTTTTATCTCTGGCCGGGCATATGGCACTCTGATCATGAGCCCGGTAGCACCGTGTGCATCGGCCATGTTGTGCCCATCCACTTCTAGGCCTTTCCTGTACTTTTGATCTACGGCTCACACTGTGCCTTTCACTAGTAATTTTTCTAGACTGTTGCACTTCATCCACAATACTCTCAGACCTCAGATCAGCACTTTGCTTTTTCACCAGTTCACTCTGGCGGGCCATCCTAATAGCCCCTTCTAACGTTAAATCAGGCTCTAACTGCAGCTTCAGGGAGACTTCAGCATCTGCAATTCCAATAACTATTCTGTCTCTGATTTGCTCTTCTTTAGCAACACCAAACTCACAGAATTCAGCTAATTCATACAGGCTGCGCACAAATGACTCCACAGATTCTCCCACACGCTGATTACGTTTGTGAAAACAAGCTCTCTCATGAATCACATTTCTTTTGGGCACAAAGTGGGCACTGAGTTTATCCATAACTATATCAAAGTTAACTTCTTCCCCTTCTTGAAAAGTAAAAGCATTGAACACTGGCTCTACATCTTTCCCCATGGAGTATAAAAGAGAATTAACTTGTACTTCACCACTCTCCTTGTTCAGTTTGGATGCAATCCTGAAGCGCTGAAACCGCTGACGCCATGTGGGCCAAGCTGCAGGCTGAGAAAAGTCAAAAGGCTCAGGTGGGGTAAACTTTGACATTGCAATCGATCAGGAACAGAAGCGCAGTCCAGAACTTCTGACACCATGTCATGAGATGCAGGACATATGCAGGACACAGCAATGATGGTACAACTCTATTTTATTACAGAGCATAGCAATACACATCCAGACAGGTTGATTGTACTAAACTAACTGCGACACAGACACCGGACCTAAGCCCCGCCCACATGCTAGTGACATCACATCCTGCTCTCATCACATTTAGTATTTTGGTGCATCTATATTTATTGTGTAGTGTATTTAATTTTTTAAGACCATTTTAATATACCTCCTATCAACAGATTCCAGTTTATTTATATTCTTCTGGCATCTAGAACTGCACACAGAATTCAAAATGAGGCCGAACAAGCTGGGTCGGCTCCAGAACAAATGAAATGGGGGGGGGGGCATTTTTTTCACGAGGGGGCACGCATTTACAAAGCATGTACAGTATGAGAGTCAAAATAAGAGCAGACCTACATATTCTGCAGGAAAGTGTAGCTTCTGGCTGGCTTATCCCCCACTATTAACATTTGGAAAATATGTGCAACATCACTAGGTAAAAGAATGAAGTCTAAATCCTATGCAGTGCACTAAAACAGAGCCATTAAACTTAAGACCCCCAGTGCAAGATCTCCTTAATCACCATAATCCAAAACCCTTAAGCTCATTCTCAAATCTCAATCATGTCCCGTAAACAGCCATGCATCCCAAACCCCCAATGCAATTAACCCCTTTGTTTGCAATAGCAGTGAGGATACTAGGTTTTCAGGTACTGGTAATTTTGTAGATTAGATTTAGCTATACCAGTTTCGCAATAACTAATGGATATCAGGCTACTTAATACAACCTATGTGCTGTGAACCTATAAGAATAAGATTATATCATATAAATATAAGTCTATAAATGGCTACCGGCTTCTATTGACGCATCAAAAGCCCGGCCTAAGATCGTAGTGCACTTTTGAGGCGTCAATAGAAGCCGGTAGCAATTTATAGACTTATATTTATATGATACAATCATATTCTTATCATGGTATATTGTTTAAGAAAATGAGTAACTCACGATAGTTAGGTAAAATTAATAGGGTTAAAGACAAGTCAAAAAAGTCTCTAACTTCCAATTCCAAATAAGAGGTTAAGACACGGAGCTCCTTGCAGATGCGTGATGCAACCTCACAGTTCGGCAGCTAACTCCGCCCCCAGCATGCAGCATTACATAACAATTCATTATTTTATTTATTATTTTTAAAGCGTATGATCATATCAATATTTTTTGAGGGGGCACAGCATTCTATTTGGGTGGGCATTGCCATCCAATGCCCCCCCTTGGAGCCGACCCTGCGAACAAATGATCTATAAAGTGTCATTAAACCTTACTATTTCTGCTGCAAATATCTCCTCTTGTACCTGTACAACCAAGCATTCTATTGGCCTAATTTGCTGCAATACTACATTGTTTACTACATTTCAAATCATCTGAGACAATAATTTACAAGCCCTGTTACTCTTTTCATGGGCATCTGCAGAAATTTTTCCAGGAGAAGGCAAAAAAGGGAAAAATACCCAGAAAACTATATAAATCAGGGGTTAAAAATTATCCCAAACTACTACTAGTCCTAGCATACTAGTACACTAACCATTTTAAAGTCCCTATAGGCTAAGCTATAATACACTTTCATACACTTATTTTTATACACTTATTGTATGCATATTGGCACAGACACATATAGACTCACAGATACATTGAGGCCTATTTATCATAGGTCTTGCGGACCTGATCCGACAGTGTGGATCAGGTCCGCAAGACCTCGCTGAATGCAGAGAGCAATACGCTCTCCGTATTTAGCATTGCACCAGCAGCTCACAAGATCTGCTGGTGCAACGCCACCCCCTGCTGACTCGGGGCCAATCGGCCGCCAGCAGGGAGGTGTCAATCAACCTGATCGTATTCCATCGGGATGAATTGCGGCGATTCCTGTCCGGCTCATCAGAGAAGGTGGAGCAGGTGGAGGGTTATGGAGCAGCGGTCTTTAGAAAAATTGAAGATAACTTCTATTGGCGCAACAGGAATATATTGGTAGATTGGCTTGGAGAGAAGTTTTGACAATATTTGAATGATTTACCTACATAATAAATATGTATTTTTTTTATTAAGGAATCCTGTGAGCACAAGCACATATCCATGCTTACAATTGTTTATATATGACACATAAAGTAAAGTTTAGTCCATGCTCATAGGTCTTGAAAACATGTAATCTACCAAAACAGGCCACATGTAGACACATTTACCTATTTTTCTTTCAATTTGTACTCAGCAGCATATGTACCAGGGTTCAAGTGATGATTTAAAAAAACATTCTGGAGCATGGGTTGGACCAACCACCCTACTGCCTGACACTTGTTGCCTGCAGCCTGTTTTTATTTAACTGCAAGTAGCATTTTCTGCTGGAAGCAACAAGTCCCAGAATTGTACAGTCTAATGAGTAGTTATAGGCATAGCCATATTTCATGCACAAGCAGAATTGTGTAGTCTAAGGAGTGGTTAAATGATCATGCACACACAGAATTGTGTAGTCTAAGGAGTGGTTAAATGATCATGCACACACAGAATTGTGTAGTCTAAAGAGTGATTAAATGATCATGCACACACACAGAATGGTGTAGTCTAAGGAGTTATTAAATGATCATGCACACACAGAATTGTGTAGTCTAAGGACTGATTAAATGATCATGCACACACAGAATTGTGTAGTCTAAAGAGTGATTAAATTATCATGCACACACAGAATTGTGTAGTCTAAGGAGTGGTTAAATGATCATGCACACACACAGAATTGTGTAGTCTAAGGAGTGGTTAAATGATCATGCACACACACAGAATTGTGTAGTCTAAAGAGTGATTAAATGATCATGTACACACACAGAATTGTGTAGTCTAAAGAGTGATTAAATGATCATGCACACACACAGAATTGTGTAGTATAAAGAGTGATTAAATGATCATGCACACACAGAATTGTGTAGTATAAAGAGTGATTAAATGATCATGCACACACAGAATGGTGTAGTCTAAAGAGTGATTAAATGATCATGCACACACACAGAATTGTGTAGTATAAAGAGTGATTAAATGATCATGCACACACACAGAATTGTGTAGTATAAAGAGTGATTAAATGATCATGCACACACAGAATTGTGTAGTCTAAAGAGTGATTAAATGATCATGCACACACACAGAATTGTGTAGTATAAAGAGTGATTAAATGATCATGCACACACAGAATTGTGTAGTATAAAGAGTGATTAAATGATCATGCACACACACAGAATTGTGTAGTATAAAGAGTGATTAAATGATCATGCACACACAGAATGGTGTAGTCTAAAGAGTGATTAAATGATCATGCACACACACAGAATTGTGTAGTCTAAGGAGTGGTTAAATGATCATGCACACACACAGAATTGTGTAGTCTAAGGAGTGGTTAAATGATCATGCACACACACAGAATTGTGTAGTCTAAGGAGTGGTTAAATGATCATGCACACACACAGAATTGTATAGTCTAAAGAGTGATTAAATGATCATGCACACACACAGAATTGTGTAGTCTAAGGAGTGGCTAAATGATCATGCACACACACAGAATTGTGTAGTCTAAGGAGTGGTTAAATGATCATGCACACACACAGAATTGTGTAGTCTAAGGAGTGGCTAAATGATCATGCACACACACAGAATTGTGTAGTCTAAGGAGTGGTTAAATGATCATGCACACACACAGAATTGTGTAGTCTAAAAGAGTGATTAAATGATCATGCACACACAGAATTGTGTAGTCTAAGGAGTGGTTAAATGATCATGCACACACACAGAATTGTGTAGTCTAAAAGAGTGATTAAATGATCATGCACACACAGAATTGTGTAGTCTAAGGAGTGGTTAAATGATCATGCACACACACAGAATTGTGTAGTCTAAGGAGTGGTTAAATGATCATGCACACACACAGAATTGTGTAGTCTAAAGAGTGATTAAATGATCATGCACACACAGAATGGTGTAGTCTAAAGAGTGATTAAATGATCATGCACACACACAAAATGTTGTAGTCTAAAGAGTTATTAAATGATCATGCACACACATAATTGTGTAGTCTAAAGAGTGATTAAATGATCATGCACACACACAGAATTGTGTAGTCTAAAGAGTGATTAAATGATCATGCACACACACAGAATGGTGTAGTCTAAAGAGTTATTAAATGATCATGCACACACACAGAATTGTGCAGTCTAAGGAGTGATTAAATGATCATGCACACACACAGAATTGTGTAGTCTAAAGAGTGATTAAATGATCATGCACACACAGAATGGTGTAGTCTAAGGAGTGGCTAAATGATCATGCACACACACAGAATGGTGTAGTCTAAAGAGTGATTAAATGATCATGCACACACAGAATTGTGTAGTCTAAAGAGTGATTAAATGATCATGCACACACATAATTGTGTAGTCTAAAGAGTGATTAAATGATCATGCACACACACAGAATTGTGTAGTTTAAAGAGTGATTAAATGATCATGCACACACAGAATGGTGTAGTCTAAAGAGTGATTAAATGATCATGCACACACACAGAATTGTGTAGTCTAAAGAGTGATTAAATGATCATGCACACACACAGAATTGTGTAGTCTAAAGAGTGATTAAGTGATCATGCACACACACATAATTGTGTAGTCTAAAGAGTGATTAAATGATCATGCACCCACAGAATTGTGTAGTCTAAAGAGTGGTTAAATGATCATGCACACACACAGAATTGTGTAGTCTAAAGAGTGATTAAATGATCATGCACACACAGAATTGTGTAGTCTAAAGAGTGATTAAATGATCATGCACCCACAGAATTGTGTAGTCTAAAGAGTGGTTAAATGATCATGCACACACACAGAATTGTGTAGTCTAAGGAGTGGTTAAATGATCATGCACACACAGAATGGTGTAGTCTAAAGAGTGGTTAAATGATCATGCACACACAGAATGGTGTAGTCTAAAGAGTGATTAAATGATCATGCACACACACAGAATGGTGTAGTCTAAAGAGTGATTAAATGATCATGCACACACACAGAATGGTGTAGTCTAAAGAGTGATTAAATGATCATGCACACACACAGAATTGTGTAGTCTAAAGAGTGATTAAATGATCATGCACACACACAGAATTGTATAGTCTAAAGAGTGATTAAATGATCATGCACACACACAGAATTGTGTAGTCTAAGGCGTGATTAAATGATCATGCACACACAGAATGGTGTAGTCTAAAGAGTGATTAAATGATCATGCACACACACAGAATTGTATAGTCTAAATAGTGATTAAATGATCATGCACACACAGAATTGTGTAGTCTAAGGAGTGGTTAAATGATCATGCGCACACACAGAATTGTGTAGTCTAACGAGTGATTAAATGATCATGCACACACACAGAATTGTGTAGTCTAACGAGTGATTAAATGATCATGCACACACACAGAACTGTATAGTCTAAGGAGTGATTAAATGATCATGCTCACACACAAAATTGTGTAGTCTAAGGAGTGATTAAATGATCATGCACACACAGAATTGTGTAGTCTAACGAGTGATTAAATGATCATGCACACACACAGAATTGTGTAGTCTAAAGAGTGATTAAATGATCATGCACACACACAGAATTGTGTAGTCTAAAGAGTGGTTAAATGATCATGCACACACACAGAATTGTGTTGTCTAAAGAGTGGTTAAATGATCATGCACACACACAGAATGGTGTAGTCTAAAGAGTGATTAAATGATCATGCACACACACAGAATGGTGTAGTCTAAAGAGTGATTAAATGATCATGCACACACACAGAATTGTGTAGTCTAAGGAGTGATTAAATGATCATGCACACACACAGAATTGTGTAGTCTAAGGAGTGATTAAATGATCATGCACACACACAGAATGGTGTAGTCTAAAGAGTGATTAAATGATCATGCACACACACAGAATTGTGTAGTCTAAGGAGTGATTAAATGATCATGCACACACAGAATTGTGTAGTCTAAAGAGTGATTAAATGATCATGCACACACACAGAATTGTGTAGTCTAAAGAGTGATTAAATGATCATGCACACACAGAATTGTGTAGTCTAAAGAGTGATTAAATGATCATGCACACACACAGAATTGTGTAGTCTAAAGAGTGGTTAAATGATCATGCACACACACAGAATTGTGTAGTCTAAAGAGTGATTAAATGATCATGCACACACACAGAATTGTGTAGTCTAAAGAGTGATTAAATGATCATGCGCACACACAGAATTGTGTAGTCTAAAGAGTGATTAAATGATCATGCACACACACAGAATGGTGTAGTCTAAAGAGTGATTAAATGATCATGCACACACAGAATTGTGTAGTCTAAAGAGTGATTAAATGATCATGCACACAAACAGAATTGTGTAGTCTAAAGAGTGATTAAATGATCATGCACACACAGAATGGTGTAGTCTAAGGAGTGATTAAATGATCATGCACACACACAGAATTGTGTAGTCTAAAGAGTGATTAAATGATCATGCACACACACAGAATTGTGTAGTCTAAAGAGTGATTAAATGATCATGCACACACACAGAATTGTGTAGTCTAAAGAGTGATTAAATGATCATGCACACACACAGAATGGTGTAGTCTAAAGAGTTATTAAATGATCATGCACACACACAGAATTGTGTAGTCTAAAGAGTGATTAAATGATCATGCACACACAGAATGGTGTAGTCTAAAGAGTGATTAAATGATCATGCACACACACAGAATTGTGTAGTTTAAAGAGTGATTAAATGATCATGCACACACAGAATGGTGTAGTCTAAAGAGTGATTAAATGATCATGCACACACACAGAATGTTGTAGTCTAAAGAGTTATTAAATGATCATGCACACACACAGAATTGTGTAGTCTAAAGAGTGATTAAATGATCATGCACACACACAGAATT
Organism: Bombina bombina; assembly: GCF_027579735.1. NCBI lineage: Eukaryota > Metazoa > Chordata > Amphibia > Anura > Bombinatoridae > Bombina > Bombina bombina. Next base: position 1,199,032,878 of record NC_069501.1, on the reverse strand, counting down.
GTGTAGTCTAAAGAGTGATTAAATGATCATGCACACACAGAATGGTGTAGTCTAAGGAGTGGTTAAATGATCACGCACACAAAGATGGTGTAGTCTTAAGAGTGATTAAATGATCATGCACACACACAGAATTGTGTAGTCTAAAGAGTGATTAAATGATCAAGCACACACACAGAATTGTGTAGTCTAAAGAGTGATTAAATAATCATGCACACACACAGAATGGTGTAGTCTAAAGAGTGATTAAATGATCATGCACACACAGAATGGTGTAGTCTAAAGAGTGATTAAATGATCATGCACACACACAAAATTGTGTAGTCTAAAGAGTGATTAAATGATCATGCACACACACAGAATGGTGTAGTCTAAAGAGTGATTAAATGATCATGCACACACAGAATTGTGTAGTCTAAAGAGTGATTAAATGATCATGCACACACACAGAATTGTGTAGTCTAAAGAGTGATTAAATGATCATGCACACACACAGAATTGTGTAGTCTAAAGAGTGATTAAATGATCATGCACACACAGAATGGTGTAGTCTAAGGAGTGGCTAAATGATCATGCACACACAGAATGGTGAAGTCTAAAGAGTGATTAAATAATCATGCACACTCACAGAATTGTGTAGTCTAAAGAGTGATTAAATGATCATGCACACACAGAATTGTGTAGTCTAAAGAGTGATTAAATGATCATGCACACACAGAATGGTATAGTCTAAAGAGAGATATAATAATCATGCACACAAAGAATGGTGTAGTCTAAAGAGTGATTAAATGATCATGCACACACAGAATGGTATAGTCTAAAGAGTGATTAAATGATCATGCACACACAGAATGGTATAGTCTAAAGAGTGATTAAATGATCATGCACACACAGAATGGTATAGTCTAAAGAGTGATTAAATGATCATGCACACACAGAATGGTGTAGTCTAAAGAGTGATTAAATGATCATGCACACACAGAATGGTATAGTCTAAAGAGAGATATAATAATCATGCACACACAGAATTGTGTAGTCTAAAGAGTGATTAAATGATCATGCACACACAGAATGGTGTAGTCTAAGGAGTGGCTAAATGATCATGCACACACAGAATGGTGTAGTCTAAAGAGTGATTAAATGATCATGCACACACACAGAATTGGTGTTTATCACCTTTCATCTTTTACTCCCCACGCTTAAGTGTGGGAAAAGCATTGCGGCCTTGTGTACAGGGGGGAGGAAGCGGTGCATGCTACTACATAGGTTCACATGTAATTTGAAAGGCGATCTTCGGCTTTTATTTTAAGAGAACTTCTGTCTGAAGTTTACGACACTTCCCCCTGGGGCAAGTGTCCACACTGGGCGGAGTCTGAAAAGGGTGTGAGGATATGACCCGCTGGCACCGGTTCAGCAGGAAATGGGGGGAGAAGTGTTAACTTAACCTTAACTTATTCCAAGAGTATCAGGCCCTACATAGTTAATTATAGTAATCACTCATTTAGTGTGTTCTTATACAACGGAGTTGATAGGTTACCAAAAATTTATGGTACATGACCCGGGTGGGAAGAGAGCATACATTTTTTATATTTCAATAGTTTTTATTAAGGTGACAAAAACATACATATAGAGGCCGAATTATCAAGTGTCTGTCGGACCTGATCCGACAGTGAGGATCAGGTCCGACAGACATCGCTGAATGCGGAGAGCAATACGCTCTCCGTATTCAGCATTGCACCAGCAGCTCAAAAGAGCTGCTGGTGCAACGCTGCCCCCTGCAGACTCGCGGCCAATGGGCCGCCAGCAGGGAGGTGTCAATCAACCCGATCGTATTCGATCGGGTTGAATTCTGGCGATTCCTGTCCGCCTCATCAGAGCAGGCGGACAGGGTTTTGGAGCAGCGGTCTTTACACCGCTGCTCCATAACTTGTGTTTCTGGCGAGTCTGAAGACTCACCAGAAACACAGGCCCTCAAGCTCCATACGGAGCTTGATAAATGGGCCTCATAATCACAAAGGAGGATAAGGATATACACAACCCAAAAAGTTAACCAAAACACAAATAAGGAATACAGTACAGACAAAGGGCATAGCCATATCAAGAGTACAGTAACTATCACTTTTTGTTTACCTAATGGCTGTATGCTCATGATTAATCAAATTATTATAATTTAATTGACAGTTTTACCATTATCCTCGTTTTACACCTTATTTTGTAAGGGTATTTGAACATCAAAACTACTTCTTTCTCAAGAGCAATGGAACCAAAGCAGCAGATATAATCGTAATAATATAAATTATATTTTGCCTATTATGAAGATAGTACTAGATACCAGGCTGAATAAAGCCTTTTTTTACATTTTAGAACTGCTATATTTGTAATATTAATTGGCTAACATTAAGATAGATTTTGTATATTATGGAAATAACCTATAACAATGAGCCCGTGGCAATCACCAAGAATTGACTGAGTCCTGTTTTCAAAGGACTCTCAACCCTCCTCTCCTAATTTTAAGGAAAAAGGGACATGTTAAGGAGGAAACAACAACAACAACAAAAAAAAGAAAGGGAGGGGGCAGGAAAAAATAAGGGACTGTTTGAACTAGACATCTTATCGAAGAACGGGAAGAAGTAATTAGATTTAGTCTTGGAACATTTCCTTCCATTGAGACCAAACTTCAAAATGAACATGAAGCCTGTCTTTAATTCTATACACATATTCTTCCATTTTCTTTATATACTTCATTTGGGTAATGACCGCCTGAAGCGTGGGCGGCATTGATTGTTTCCACTCTCTAGCTATTATCAACTTGATTGATGTTAAGAAATAAGTAAGAAACAATTTCCTAGGTAAGGTCATCTTTGGAAGGGACCTGTGAAGTAAGCCTGACTCAGGCATGTGGGAAATATTGAAGTTCATATCTCTCAGTAATCTAAAACTTTCCCCTTAAAATAGTCTAATAGTCTGGGGCATTTCCACCATATGTGAACCCATGTACCTAACTGACCAAAATTTCTCCAACAGAGAGGTGAGACATTTTGAAAAATCTTATGTAAGTGTGTTGGAACTAAGTGCCATTTTACCGCTACCTTATAGTGTAGCTCCCAAAGAGCAGTGCTATGTAAGGCTTTCCTAGCAAAAACTAGTTCCCTATTCCAAGAGTTGGTGTCTACAAACAAGACAAGGTCTCTCTCCCAAGCTCTTTGAGGATTGGAGATAAGTTCTGTCTGAACATCTGTAATAGTAGAATAATTAAAAGACAGGATTCCACCCGTCCTATGGCCTCTTAGTCAAAAGTGCTCCCGCCTAGTCAGCTCTCTCAGGCCCTCAATTTGGAAACCCCAAAGTCTTAGCAAACTGAAGAATCGAAAAACCTAAAATTGATATTTCAGGAGTACTTTATATCTTTCTATGAATGATTTTACCACCTACCATTCATATATAGTTCCTTGAACTGTAGGTAACCTAGACTATCCCAAAAGGTGTTCTGAGTTTCCTGCATGCAACCTATTATACTCAGTGGATCCTATGGATCAGTGAAGGGTGTGGAGCTACATTGTAAAGATGTTTAGTTTTATCCCAAAAGTTTAGGTTATCCAGCAATATAGGGTGATCAATTCCCATATGCCTTCTGTAATGAGATGAAATACAAATCAGGTCCGGCAGCTATATAGTGCAAGGTTATAAGGCCAATTCCACATCTTGCCACCTAGGAGGGTTTGTAATTTTGCCCCAGCCTAATATGTGAGAGAGATGTGCTGCATCGTGGTAAAGAATCAGATTCAGAAGATCGAATCCTCCTTTACTGATTGGTTTCTGGAGTATGTGCCTGGATGTACGTAGTATTTTACCTTTCCATATATATGTGGCAATCATACCTTGCAATTTATTAAGTATTGTTCTAGGAACCTGAACCGGAATGCCTCTAAACAAGTAAGTGACCTTTGGGAGGAAGGACATCTTTACGGCAGCAATCCTCCCTGTCCAAGAAAGTTCACCAAACTCCCATGAGTCTAACCGAACGAAATTCAGGAAGTCTATCTGTGAAGTTTTTATTTAGTACTAGAGATGTGTCTGGGCCTAGAAAGATACCTACATGTTTAATAAATTATCCAGATCTGTTAAATCTATATCTACTTTGAAGATATCCCAAATCATCTTTTGTCATGTTTATATGAAGGACTTCCGACTTGGCTACATTCAGTTTGTAGAAACTTAAAGGGACAGTAAAGTCCAAAAAAAACTATCATAATTTAAATAGGGCATGTAATTTTAAACAACTTCCCAATTTACTTTTATCACCAATTTTGCTTTGTTCTCTTGGTATTCTTAGTTGAAAGCTAAACCTAGCAGGTTCATATACTAATTTCTTAGACCTTGAAGACTGCCTCTAATCTGAATGCATTTTGACCACTAGAGAGCATTAGTTCATGTGTTTCATATAGATAACATTGAGCTCATGCACGTGAAGTGACCTAGGGGTGAGCACTGATTAGCTAAATTGCAAGTCTGTCAAAAGAACTCAAATAAGGGGGCAGTCAGCTGAAGCTTAGATACAAAGTAATTACTGAGGTAAAATGTGTATTATTATAACTGTGTTGGTTATGCAAAACTGGGGAATAGGTAATAAAGGGATTATCTTTCTTTTTAAACAACAAAAATTCTGGTGTTGACTGTCCCTTTAAGTCACCAAAAAAAGCTAAGAGATCCATAACTGCCGGTAAAGATGTTCTAGCGGACGTGAGTAGTCCGCGAACAGGGCAATTTTATGTTGGGATTCACCAATTTCCATACCCTTAATATCGTCCGCTTTCCTTATGGCTTGCGCCAAGGGTTCTACAGCCAGCGCAAAAAGCAATGGTGACAAGTGGCATCCCTGACACGTACCATTTGTTATTGCAAACTCATCTGACATAAAACCCATTCCTCTTACTCTGGCAGTGGGGCATGAATAAAGGGCCTTAACTGCTACTAAGAATTAACTCAGTATCCGGAATGCCTCCGAGGTTTCCCACAGGTAATCCCACCTCACCCTGTCGAAGGCCTTCTCTGCGTCCAGCAACAGGGCAAGGAGGGGAACACCCCTTCTCTTGGCCTCCGTAATTATATGCAGCAACCTCCTTGTATTATCAGGGCCCTCTCTCCCCGGTATGAACCCCACTTGATCTCTGTGGATTATTGAGGGGATTGTTTTTGCCAATCTATTTGCCCAAATTTTAGAATATATTTTGGTGTCAATATTAATGAGTGAAATTGGTCTGTAACTTCTACAGCTCTGGGAGTCATTATCAGGCTTTAGTAGTCTGACAATAGATGCCTTGAGGAACTCAGCTGGGAATTTACCCAATGTAGTAGTTTCATTGAAGAATCTAAGCAGGATGAAGGCCAAATGTTCCCTAAAATCTTTATAAAATCTACCTGAAAAACCATCGGGGACTGGTGATTTCCCTACCTTCATGTTTTTTATTACTCCATTAATCTCTTCTAGAGAGATTGGGTCCTTTAGCTATTCAATATGTTCTGGAGTTAGCGATGGGAGCTCTAATGTATTTAAATATTGCCTTACAAACGAACGATGCAGACTAGCGTTATTTATCTGAGAGCCTATATTGTAAAAAGATTGATAATATTTATGGAACGCTTCCCAATGTCCTTAGGTGAAGTCATATTTTTGGAGCCATCCTTAATGGATATTATTCTACGTTGGGCAGCCCTGTTACAAAAGTTATTAGCTAAGTGATATGTAGCCTTATTATTATTATAATAATATATCTGTTTAAATTTTTCGAGAGTTCTCTGAAGTCTCAAAAGTTCTAAGTCACGGATTTGGGTACAAACTGATTTTTAATGTCCAGGCCCACCTAACGCCTTAGCCTTCCTTCTTTACCTTATACAATCAGGAGCCTGTGTGGCCTAAAGCTGGAATATATCGCCACTTTTGGGCTCAGGAGCTTTCAATTTATGCGGCCGTTCCCTTCCCACTAATATCGGAGCATTAGTATTTTTTCCTAATCACAGAGCCGTCAGCTGCTTAGCCACACTAGGCCCTCTGCTTCTCTTATTATGTGTGGCTTGTGCTGTTATAAACCTCCTGATGATCGTTATAAGTAAACAAGCAGTACCTCCCACGGAGTCCTCCTTCACTTTAGCATCCCCTTACATTCAAACTGTCTGGGATGGTTCTCTGAGTGCCTGCTATGGGAGTTTTGATACTGTACTGTACTGCATAGTGGATTCAGAAAATGGCATTTCGCGCCAAAAAGGAGGATTCCACTTTGATTTCAGTAGTTATCTCCAGGTCAAGTGTACTCTGTCAGCACTCTCTGTGCAAATGGTGGCAAGTAAAACACTACTTACCCACTTCAGCTGTGTCCGTTTTATTGCTGTAGCGACCTCCATCACCAAACTTCAAACCGACCATAAGGAGAGCCTCCCTAGTATGCCCCACTAGGAAAAGGGCCCATACCAACGCCGGAGCGGAGCCTCGACCCTCTGGAGCAGGAGCAAAGTGAAGCAGTTGCTAGCAGAGATCCAGCCCTGTTGTGCAGGCCCGCCGCTACTGCCGAGATGGTCTTCTATAGGTCGGATCTCCGATACAAAGCAGCCGATAATTGCACACCGGGTGCACAAGGCAGGGGTAGCCTCTGTCCTGATGGTTCGACAGGGTATTTTAGCATGTTGGAGACTTGTCTAAGCAGAGGAAATATTGCGTTTGATAATTAGGGCCTAGGAGCTCTGTGATCGCATGTCTGCAGTGTTTGACCGTTAGCTGCGCTGCACTTGTAATCTAGCCCTACATTGTTATTATACATTACCAGATACCAGACCTATGTTAAGGAAAGCAAGGTTTATTTGTCTGTTGGGCCTGCGTGAGTTTATCCTTCAGGCCAAAAGGTTAATTTAGTTAACCCGGTAGGCAGCTGAAATTTTAGATTTGTCTTCATCTCAGAGACTTTCACTGTCATACATTACACAGTATAGAAAAAGAACAGGTAGCAGAAACGCCCTTAAACATTAGCCAGCACTGTTTCTCTTTCCAAAGAGTGTTTGTCAAAAAATGTGTCCTCCATTTCTGTGTATGAGCCTTTTTGTCTGCTGACTGGCTCTGCCTCCTTTTTAATCATCCAGTGAAAACATTTAAGGTTCTCTGCCCTCCTTGGGTGACTTAATTTCCTTAAAGGGACACTAAACCCAATTTTTTTCTTTCATGATTCAGATAGAGCAGCAATTTTAACAACTTTCTAATTTACTCCTATTATCAAATTTTCTTTGTTCTTTTGCTATCTTTATTTAAAAAGCAGGAATATGATGCACAGGAGCCAGCCCATTTTTTTTAACCTGGTTATGCTTGCTTATTGGTGGCTAAATGTAAGCAACCAATAAGCAAGAGCTATCCATGGTGCTGAATCTAAAATGGGCTAGCTGCTAAGATTTACATTCCTGCTTTTTATATAAATATAGCAAGAGAACAAAGAAAAATTGATAATAGGAGTAAATTAGAAAGTTGCTTAAAATGTCATGCTCTATCTAAATTATGAAAGAAAAAAAAATGTGGGTTTAGTATCCCTTTAAGGTTAAAAACATTTGGCTTTATTATTCAAGTTCGGCAATTGGGGGGGGAAGCCGTGTGTAAGTAGTTTATTTTAGATAAAATAAACTCTTTATTTTTCTATACCTCAGGGATTTATTTTCTGAGATATTTTTATAAAGTGGTTATTTACACACTTATGGATCTTATAGTTATAATGGAACATTGTGTAGACAGTTATATGGTCTATTTAATTGAAATTAATATATATATATATATATATATATATATATATATATATATATATATATATATATATATATATATATATATATATAGTAACAAGGGAGAGTATTCTCACTCAGTATATCAACTGCCAAGGTGCTAGTGTAATTAAATATAGCTGAACACAAAACTGGCACTCTCTGGTCTTTCCCAAAAAATTTTTTTTCTGTGAAAGTAGTGACGTTTCGGGGACAAAGTATATCCTTCCTCAGACACAGGCATCTATTTATCAAAGCGTCAACTTTTTTGCCTTCAACGGCACCAATACGCTCGCCTAAGATCGGCTAACATCGCTGCCGCGGACCTGAATACACTCTCCAAAGTTACCAAAAAAGCTGTCAAAAAGCCGAGCACCAAGTACGGTGCGATGAGCAGCGGACTGTTGTTAACTAACAGTCATCAATCTTGCTGCTCTTCGGCTTTTTTACAGCTTTCTTGGTACCCTGTAACTAAACACCCACACTATACTATACTGTTTACCCTCTATACCGCCGCTCCCGGAGCCCACCGCAACTCTAATAAATGTATTAACCCCTAAACCGCCGCTCCCGGACCCCGCCGCAAATAAATAAAGTGTTTAACCCCTAAACCGCCGCTCCTGGACCCTGCTGCCACCTACATTATACTTATTAACCCCTATTAACCCCTAATCTGCCCCCCCCTACACTGCCGCCACCTACCTACATTTATTAACCCCTAATCTGCCGCCCCCAATGTCGCTGACACTATATTAAATTTATTAACTCCTAAACCTAAGTCTAACCCTAACCCTAACACCCCCTAACTTAAATATAATTTAAATATATCTAAATAAATATTACTATCATTAACTAAATAAATCCTATTTAAAACTAAATACTTACCTATAAAATAAACCCTAAGCTAGCTACAATATAACTAATAGTTACATTGTATCTAGCTTAGGGTTTATTTTTATTTCACAGGCAAGTTTGTATTTATTTTAACTAGGTACAATAGTTATTAAATAGTTATTAACTATTTAATAACTTCCTAGTTAAAATAAATACAAATATACCTGTAAAATAAAACCTAACCTAAGTTACAATTACACCTAACACTACACTATAATTAAATAAATTCCCTAAACTAAATACAATTAAATACAATTATTTTTTTTTATCTAAAGTACAAAAAAAACAAACACTAAATTACAGAAAATAATAAAATAATTACAAGATTTTTAAACTAATTACACCTAATCTAATCCCCCTAACACAATAAAGGGCATTGCCCCAAAGTAATCAGCTCTTTTACCTGTAAAAAAAAATACAATACCCCCCCAACAATAAAACCCACCACCCACACAACCAACCCTACTCTAAAACCCACCCAATCCCCCCTTAAAAAAACCTAACACTAACCCCTTGAAGATCACCCTACCTTGAGAAGTCTTCACCCAACTGGGCCGAAGTCCTCCACGAAGCCGGCAGAAGTGGTCCTCCAGACGGGCAGAAGTGGTCCTCCAGACGGGCAGAAGTGATCCTCCAGATGGGCAGAAGTCTTCATCCATGCGGCATCTTCTATCTTCATCCATCCGGCGCGGAGCGGCTCCATCTTCAAGACATCCGATGCGGAGCATCCTCTTCAAACGACGTCCAACTGAAGAATGAAGGTTCCTTCAAATGATGTCATCCAAAATGGCGTCCCTTGAATTCCGATTGGCTGATAGAATTCTATCAGCCAATCGGAATTAAGGTAGGAAAAATCCTATTGGCTGATTGGAACAGCCAATAGAATGCAAGCTCAATCCTATTGGCTGATTGCATCAGCCAATAGGATTGAACTTCAATCCTATTGGCTGATTGCATCAGCCAATAGGATTTTTCCTACCTTAATTCAAATTGGCTGATAGATTGGGTGAAGACTTCTCAAGGTAGGGTGATCTTCAAGGGGTTAGTGTTAGGTTTTTTTAAGGGGGGATTGGGTGGGTTTTAGAGTAGGGTTGGTTGTGTGGGTGGTGAGTTTTAATGTTTGGGGGGGTTGTATTTTTTTTTTTTACAGGTAAAAGAGCTGATTACTTTGGGGCAATGCCCCACAAAAGGCCCTTTTAAGGGCTATTGCTAATTTAGTGTAGGGTAGGACTTTTTTTTATTTTGGGAGGCTCTTTTATTTTGTTAGGGGGATTAGATTAGGTGTAATTAGTTTAAAAATCTTGTAATTAATTTATTATTTTCTGTAATTTTTTTTTTTTTGTACTTTAGATATTTTTTTTTAATTGTATTTAGTTTAGGGAATTTATTTAACTAAAGTGTAGTGTTAGGTGTAATTGTAACTTATTTAGGTTTTATTTTAAAGGAATATTTGTATTTATTTTAACTAGGAAGTTATTAAATAGTTAATAACTAATAACTATTTTTATTTAATAACTATTGTACCTAGTTAAATAAATACAAACTTGCCTGTAACATAAAAATAAACCCTAAACTAGCTAAAATGTAAATATTAGTTATATTGTAGCTAGCTTAGGGTTAGGGTTAGAATTAGGTTTAGGAGTTAATAAATTTAATATAGTGGCGGCTGTGTAGGGGGGGCAGATTAGGGGTTAATAAATATAATGTAGGTGGCGGCGGTGTAGGGGGCGGAAGATTAGGGGTTAATAAGTATAATGTAGGTGGCGGTGGGCTACGGGAGCGGCGGTTTAGGGGTTAATAAGTTTATTTAGTTGCAGCGGGGTCCAGGAGCGAAGGGATAGGGGTTAATAACTTTTATTTAGGTGGCGGCGGTGTAGGGGGGGGCAGATTAGGGGTGTTTAGACTCGGGGTACATGTTAGAGTGTTAGGTGTACACGTTTCCATAGGTATCAATGGGATATCGGGCAGCAGCGAACATAAGCTCTCGCTGCTTTCCGACTCTCATTAATTCCTATAGCATCGACCGCCTCCAGGGCGGTGTATTAATAACCAGGTACGCTGGGCTGGAATAGTGCCGAGCGTACCTGGCAGATATTTGATAACTTCCAAAAGTGGTCAGATTGTGCCGAACTTGTGTTCGGAACATCTGTAGTGACGTAAGCATCGATCAGTGTTGGACTGAGTCTGACGGATCGTATGTTACGTCACCAAATTCTACTTTTGCCGGTTTGTAGGGTTTGATAACTAAGGCGAATCAGGCTCGCCACAAATACGCTGTGGAATTCCAGCGTATTTGCGGTTGACGGCTTGATAAATACATGCCACAGTGTATACAAAGTGCAAACAATATATAACAAACATTACACAAACCCCACCCCCCAATTAGGACCAAAAAAACGCCAAAAGGTAGTCAAGGTAACCACCCAATCACATAGTAAACAAATATAGTGGGTTAATTACAGCAAAACTAATGCACAAATCTGTCTGAGCTTAATAATAAGTGCATGTGAATAGAATATATGTGACATGTATCATGTAACTGGAAAAATATGGTCTGCATGAGAGAACAGGCACAACATAGAGGAACAGGCAAACAATGAAATGCACATTAGCATGTTAGCATGTGTATCTTACTTTGACTGCAACTTAATCACTATACAGCAAATTTCATATACTATACAGACATTGCGAGAAAACCTGTAATACATAAATGCGGCTCTGTTAAGCCTTTGTTACTTATGGAACCATAACAGCCTTATCAGAAAACATAATCCAAGTACTTCCTGAAAGGGCACATGCCTACTAGGCCCAATCAGCAGCCAGCATCAGCGTTGCCATGGCAACGCACCGTTCACTGCCAAAGTGCTCATAATAGTAGTGAAAGGAAGACCCAATCGATAACGCAGATCCAATGGGCGGTGCGTGGTCAGAGCAAACCAACGCCACTGCGCTGCAAAAAACATGTTAATGGCATTAATCAAATGAGCACATAATGAAATGGCTAAAACATTGGCTAACCCTAAGGATATATATCCCCATGTGTAATATGCATTAAAAAAACATATTACTAGATCCAATACAAAGTAATGTGTGTATAAAAACATCATCTGTGTATAGTACGGATAAGAGCCTATGACAAGAGGAAACAATTAACAATTGTTAAGGGAGTTATCCTAAAACAAAAATATACTGCAAGGGGATAATCATCTATTGGAAATAAATCATGTACCAAATCTAGTACATAAATGATACTGACCTATTATGTATAATATAAATGGAGCCTATGACAAGAGGATATAGTGGACCCTAAACTCAAAAATGTATACCAAAATATACAACAAGGGGATAATCGTCTATTGGAAATAAATAATGTACCAAATCTAGTACATGTTTAATGCTGACCTATTAAGTATAATCTAAAATTGAGCCTATGACAAGAGGATATAGTGGACCCTAAACTCAAAAGTTTATACCAATGGTCTAGGACTCTCATTAGATTTAAAACAGACGTGGATCATCATTATTGATGACAAGATAGTCCCAAAGTTATAAAAAACAGTGCCTATGACAGTATTGAGTCCATTAGGTTGCACAGTATTCATGACATAGATCCACCTTGCCTCTGTTTGCTGGAGTATCCTATTTCTGTCTCCCCCACGTTTCAGAGGGGGGATATGATCTATCAGAACAAAGCGAAGATCATTCACCGTATGGCCGGCCTCCAAGAAATGCCTCGCCACTGGCTGCTCACTCTTCTTATTCTTTATGGCAGTCCTGATGGCTGATCTGTGGTTGGCAAACCGTGTCCTGGCATCATCTGAGGTCTTACCAACGTAAAATCTCCCGCAACTACAATTCAACAAATAGACCACATAAGTGGTGGTGCAGGTGATGAAATGCCGGATAGAAAATCTCTTATTTTTATGTGGATGTCCAAAAGTAGAGCCAGGTACCATAGCATTGCAGGTCGTACACCCTGCACACCTGAAACAGCCCTGTTTTTTATTTAATTGGAGCCAATTATTTTTCTTATAGCAATGGGCAGGGTCAGTAATCATTAGATTGTCCTTTAAATTTGTATTCCTTTTGTAACCCACTCTAGGGTGTTGCCATTGATTAAATGGTAGAGATGGATCACTTTTGATGATATTCCAATGCTGGTTAAGACTCTTGCCCAAATTACTGGTGGCAGGACTATATGTAGTAGTGAACGTTAGGCGTGGTATATTATCCCTAACTTGATCAGTAGCTGCGAGTTCGGATCCTTCAACCATTTTTTTACTTTGGTCAATGAGCCTTAGATTATAGCCTTGCTGGGCAAATTTACAATCCATGTCAGACAGTTGAGACTGTCTCAGCGATGGTTCACTGTTTTTATGGCTACCCTAATCATCTGAGCTTTAGGGATTGCTTTCAGTAGGGATGTCAGATGATTACTTGTCGCATGTAACAGTGAATTTCTATCCGTGAGTTTACAGTAGAGAGAAGTACCCAATAAGTTTTGTTCTTTTTTGAAAATCTTCAAATCTAGAAATTCAATTGCTCTTTCATCATAACTCAGTTTGAACTTCACTGGGTTGTCAAGGGCATTCAAGTTATCGAACCAACCCCTCAGTTCTTCCCCAGTGCCACTCCATACAATGAAGAGATCGTCAATGTAGCGACGATAAAACCTCACCTCAGGTTTATTGAAGACACCCATTACTGTCACCTCATACTCCTCCATTAATAAATAACAAGAATATATAGTGGACCCTAAACTTTTGAGTTTAGGGTCCACTATATCCTCTTGTCATAGGCTCCATTTTAGATTATACATAATAGGTCAGCATTAAACATGTACTAGATTTGGTACATTATTTATTTCCAATAGACGATTATCCCCTTGTAGTATATTTTGGTATACATTTTTGAGTTTAGGGTCCACTATATGCTCTTGTCATAGGCTCCATTTTATATTATACATAATAGGTCAGTATCAATTATGTACTAGATTTGGTACATTAATTATTTCCAACAGACGATTATCCCCTTGCAGTATATTTTGGTTTTAGGATAACTCCCTTAACAATTGTTAATTGTTTCCTCTTGTCATAGGCTCTTATCCGTACTATACACAGATGATGTTTTTATACACACATTACTTTGTATTGGATCTAGTAATATGTTTTTTAATGCATATTACACATGGGGATATATATCCTTAGGGTTAGCCAATGTTTTAGCCATTTCATTATGTGCTCATTTGATTAATGCCATTAACATGTTTTTTGCAGCGCAGTGGCGTTGGTTTGCTCTGACCACGCACCGCCCATTGGATCTGCGTTATCGATTGGGTCTTCCTTTCACTACTATTATGAGCACTTTGGCAGTGAACGGTGCGTTGCCATGGCAACGCTGATGCTGGCTGCTGATTGGGCCTAGTAGGCATGTGCCCTTTCAGGAAGTACTTGGATTATGTTTTCTGATAAGGCTGTTATGGTTCCATAAGTAACAAAGGCTTAACAGAGCCGCATTTATGTATTACAGGTTTTCTCGCAATGTCTGTATAGTATGAAATTTGCTATATAGTGATTAAGTTGTGGTCAAAGTAAGATACGCATGCTAACATGCTAATGTGCATTTCATTGTTTGCCTGTTCCTCTATGTTGTGCCTAGGGTTACCACCTGTCCCTTAAAATACAGAACACTTATAAGTTACACATGCTGCAGGGTGTGCAGGGAGGAATATGAGTAGTGCTGTCTAGAAACACAATAAATGTTCCTCCCTGCACACCCTGCAGCATGTGTAACTCATACGTGTCCAGGAAAACATGGCTGAGGTGGCAACCCTAGTTGTGCCTGTTCTCTCATGCAGACCATATTGTTCTAGTTACATGATACATGTCACATATATCTTATCCACATGCACTTATTATTAAGCTCAGACAGATTTGTGCATTAGTTTTGCTGTAATTAACTACACACTATATTTGTTTACTATGTGATTGGGTGGTTACCATGCCAACTTTTTGGTGTTTTTTTGGTCCTAATTGGGGGGTGGGGTTTGTGTAATGTTTGCTATAAATTGTTTGCCCTTTGTATACACTGTGTCTGAGGAAGGGGATACTTTGTCCCCGAAACGTCACTACTTTCACAGTAAAAGATTTTTTTGGAAAGACCAGAGAGTGCCAGTTTTGTGTTCAGCTATATTTAATTACACTAGCACCCTGGCAGTTGATATACTGAGTGAGAGTGCTCTCCCTTGTTACTTTATTTATCTTGTTGATGCACCCACAAGTAGTTAACCTCTTCCCCAGGGATCTCTCTGCATCTTAGCCCTTTTCACGTGCACTGCACTTTGTTTCTAGAATACAATACGGATACTGATGTGGAGGACACAGAGGGGCTAACATTCACAGACAATGAAGCAGCTAGAATCCTGTTTGCTCTTGACAAGGATATGGCAAAAGATGACTCTGCAAATTACATTTATTTGACACTATTGAAATTAAAGAAAAAAGAAGTGGATCTGAAACTCCATGGTTTATATCTCTCCGAATACCATAGAAGGAAGCTGATCCCCAGGAGGTTTCGAATAAGAATCCTAACCACGATTGGACGAGTGAACCCTGAGTTTTGCAAGCGCTGGTGCGCAATTCTCAACAAGTGCTCGCTTGATTTAATATTACTTGTCACTGAAGAAGTGAGAGTACTGCTGGATAAAGTGAAACTGGAAATACACGAATGTGAGATAAAGAAGATACAAGTCCTAAGGGAGGACACTTCTGAAACATGGTTGGAGAAGCTGGCTACTCAAGTTAAGGAATGTAAGGATAACCTTATCCAGTTTAAGAATTGGAAATTGCAGTCCGTATGCGAGGACCACAAGGATAAAAGTGTGTAACGCTGGCTGACAGGGGCAATACCAGGGGAACCTACACAAAGAGGAGGAGGCGACAATGCTACTACACCAAACAATCACTCCTAACCGTAGACAGCAGTTCAGGCTCTGACAGTGATATGCCTCAGAGTGGCAGTGGCCCTGCTAATGCATCTGGAAGCACACAGCAGTTTTTTCAAGGGGTCACTACAAGAGCCGACCAAAGAAAATGAGGGGGAGGCCCCACATACGGCGGGGGGGCTGGAGAGAGAAAACCACCACTACCTCCCAGGTAACACAGATTGAAAATTTGGGGACGGATTTGGTCGTGAACATCAGTCACCGTCCCCTCACCTCTGCTGAACACAGTTTGCTCAACAAGGGCCTTAGTTTTGTCCCTACTCGTAGAAGTGACGAATTTGATACCTACATCGATTGTCAGAAATTCCAAAGATCATTGAGACTAAAGGAATTTTTTAAAGATACTGATACTCAGGTTTTAGCACATCCTTTCAAATGTACAAGTACTTTTGATCCACAT
Organism: Bombina bombina; assembly: GCF_027579735.1. Taxonomy (NCBI): domain Eukaryota; kingdom Metazoa; phylum Chordata; class Amphibia; order Anura; family Bombinatoridae; genus Bombina; species Bombina bombina. The sequence continues at coordinate 1,199,016,793 of NC_069501.1, read as the reverse complement.
AGCTTGAATCCAAGTATAAAGACTTTCATGAGAATGGTGTCCCAGGATGTTAAGGGTATGGAACATGTGAAATACCGTAATAATCTCTCAGCAGATGAGAAAGATGCCATTACATCCTTGTCCTCTGATCCGGACATTGTTATTAGGACAGTGGACAATGGAGGTGCCATGGTAGGTGGAAACCACCTATGTGCCACTTAAGAGTGATCCAACAGGGGAATTTAAGAAGATCATTGATGAAGCAACACTACAGGGCTATAATTCTGGTTGGATTGATGAGAATACTCTTAAGTATTTGAAGTTAGATTTTCCTTCCTGCCCTATACTCTATACGTTGCTGAAAATTCATAAGAACATGGAAAGACCCCCGGGGAGACCCATTGTCACAAAATTAGATCACTCCAAGACTAGCTGTCTTTGTGGGCAACTTTTTACAACCCCTAGTAAGAAATATGCAATTGTATGTATGTGATTCTTCACAGCTGATTGATGAAGTGGTGAAACTCCACGTTGAAGACACATGGATTCTTGTGACTGTCAATTTCACTAGTCTATATACCATCATACCACATGAAAGTGGCAAACAATGTGTGATGGAGATTTTAAATAGATAACCATATATCGATCCCCCCACTGATTTCCTCATCCAGATGTTTGATTTAAACCTAAGGCTTAATTATTTTCGCTTTGAACACAGTTTTTACCAACAGGTATCAGGGACGGCCATGGGGTCAAACGTGGCCCCCTCCCTGGCTAATTTATTCATGGAGGAGTATGAGGTGACAGTAATGGGTGTCTGCAATAAACCTGAGGTGAGGTTTTATTGTCGCTACATTCACAATGTCTTCATTGTATGGAGTGGCACTGGGGAAGAACTGAGGGGTTGGTTCGATAACTTGAATGCCCTTGACAACCCAGTGAAGTTCAAACTGAGTTATCATGAAAGAGCAATTGAATCTCAACTGTCTGACATGGCTTGTAAATTTACCCAGCGAGGCTACAATCCAAGGCTCATTGACCAAAGTAAAAAAATGGTTGAAGGATTCAAACTCGCAGCTACTGATCAAGTTAAGGATAATATACCACGCCTAACGTTCACTACTACATATAGTCCTGCCACCAGTAATTTGAGCAAGAGTCTTAACCAGCATTGGAATATCATCAAAAGTGATCCATCTCTACCATTTAATCAATGGCAACACCCTAGAGTGGGTTACAAAAGGAATACAAATTTAAAGGACAACCTAATGATTACTGACCCTTCCCATTGCTATAAGAAAACTAATTGGCTCCAACAAAATAAAAAACAGGGCTGTTTCAGGTGTGCAGGGCGTACGACCTGCAATGCTATGGTACCTGGCTCTACTTTTAGACATCCACATAAAAATAAGAGATTTTCTATCCGGCATTTCATCATCTGCAATTTGTTGAATTGTAGTTGCAGGAGATTTTACGTTGGTAAGACCGCAGATGATGCCAGGACACGGTTTGCCAACCACAGATCAGCCATCAGGACTGCCATAAAGAATAAGAAGAGTGAGCAGCCAGTGGCGAGGCATTTCTTGGAGGCCGGCCATACGGTGAATGATCTTCGCTTTGTTCTGATAGATCATATCCCCCCTCTGAAACGTGGGGGTGACAGAAATAGGATACTCCTGCAAACAGAGGCAAGGTGGATCTATTGCCTGAACACTGTGCAACCTAATGGATTCAATACTGTCATAGACTGGCACTGTTTTTTATGACTTTGGGACTATCTTGTCATCAATAATGAGGGTCCACGTATGTTTTAAACATATATGTTTAGACCATTGGTATAAACGTTTGAGTTTAGGGTCCACTATATCCTCTTGTCATAGGCTCAATTTTAGATTATACATAATAGGTCAGCATTAAAGGGACACTAAATCCCAAAGAATTCTTTCAGAATTCATGTAGAGAATACCATTTTAAACATCATTTCAATTTACTTCTATTATCTAATTTGCTTCATTCTTTAGATATCCTTTGTTGAAAAAATAGCAATGCACATGGGTGAGCCGATCACAAGAGACATCTATGTGCAGCATCCAATCAGGAGCTACTGAGCCTATCTAGATATGCTTTCCAGCAAAGGATATCAAGAGAATGACGAAAATTAGATAATAGAAGTAAATTAGAAAGTTGTTTAAAATTGCACGCTCTTTCTAAATCACGAAAGAAAATATTTGGGTTTCATGTTCCTTTAAACATGTACTAGATTTGGTACATTATTATGACCTTTCAGGAAGTACTTGGATTATGTTTTCTGATAAGTCTGAAACGGTTCCGTAAGAAACAACGGCTTTACAGAGCCCCATTTATGTATTACAGGTTTTCTCGCAATGTCTGTATAGTATATGAAATTTGCTGTATAGTGATTAAGTTGCGGTCAAAGTAAGATACACATGCTAACATGCTAATGTGCATTTCATTGTTTGCCTGTTCCTCTATGTTCTACCTGTTCTCTCATGCAGACCATATTGTTCTAGTTACATGATACATGTCACATATATCTTATCCACATGCACTTATTATTAAGCTCAGACAGATTTGTGCATTAGTTTACTATGTGATTGGGTGGTTACCATGACTACCTTTTGGCGTTTTTTTGGTCCTAATTGGGGGGTGGGGTTTGTGTAATGTTTGTTATATATTGTTTGCACTTTGTATACACTGTGTCTGAGGAAGGGGATACTCTGGAAAGACCAGAGAGTGCCAGTTTTGTGTTCAGCTATATATATATATATATATATATATATATATATTTATAAGTGGTAACCGGTGGCCTAGCACTCCATCCACATCAATGTTTCCAGTGCCCGGGTGCAATTCTCAAGTGTTATAGAATACTAGTAGGGAAGGAGGGCACTCAGAGGACTTCATACATTAAGTAATCATTTATTGTAGTTCCAACATAAGTGTATTGTCGACGTTTCGGCCTTTCATTAGGCCTTCTTCAAGACAAATTTCATAATCCGAACAAGTGCGGAGCAAAGCGTCCGCGTTATACCCCTAGAACAACAGAGTCATTAATATATATATATATATATATTTCCTGTACAAATGACAGCACTCTCAGGTCTTTTTTCAAAAAAGAGAATTTTGTTGATCTCATTTTGAAAAAAGACCTGAGAGTGCTGTCATTTGTACAGGAAATATTTAAGGCATCATAGCACCCAGGCAGACGACCTTTGGAGGGTATAACCTGTGTGGTATGGACGGTATTATATATATATATATATATATATATGTGTGTGTGTATGTACATTGTCAGAAAAGTGTGGTAAACAAAGTAACCCTATGGCAGAAAATACTGCTAGTGTAAGCCGTCTTAATTAGGTGTCTTCATGATCATGATGGCTCTGTTAGTCAGGGGAATAAGGAAACAGCAGGAAAACAGCCCTTAGTCCTGTAGCTGTTGCAGCTAAAGCTAGGGACAATGCTTCTCTTACTTCAATTTTTTGCGGTCTCCAGTGTATCTCCTCTGGGCTCTTTGGCGTTCTTCCAACCTTCTCTACGTCACTCACACATGACCTACCCTCGAGCCAATGAAAATGCAGCCCACCTGCTCCTACCAAAAGCAAACAGTTACATATCCGGACTCCAGCTGGTATGCAAAGAAGTACAAAAAAAGGGTCTGTGTCCGTCACGTAATTAAAACGTAAAATTTCATTTGTGATCCAACAGCAACCCCAGGTTACACAATCATTCAAGAGCGTAGCACAAAAGGGCCCCGATATATATATACTCTTAACATTAGATATGCATATACCTGTTACCTGTATATCAGAATTTATATACATATATATATATATATATATATATATTACACACACAAATATATATATATATATATTTATATACAGTATGTTTATATATATATATATATATATATATATAAAGAAAAAGTCCATAGAGAGCACTCTCCGTGTTGCAAAATAAAGTTTAATCCTTGTCTGAAGGCAGGGTTATGCCCCGAAAACGTTAACACAAATTAAACTTTATTTTGCAACACAGAGAGTGCTCGCTAAGGACTTTTTCTTGTATACTAATTTGGGAAGTACCCCGGCTTGATTGCACTCTAGGACAGAGAGTGCTGACTTATTGCATTATATATATATATATATATATATATATATATACAGTATTTTTATATATATATATATATATATATATATATATAAACTATAGTCCAAATGAATGCACTCACCAATCCTGAGTATTGAATCCCGGGGTGCTGTGTAAAGAATATCCAGGTTAGACTCTATTCCTCCATAACAGAAGCACTTCACTCACCGGTTTTTCATAGAGTTAAAATTTCTTTTATTGGTACAAAGATAAAGTGGTTCAAATATATATGTGTGTGTGTGTGTGTGTACATTCAAATACAATTTCCTATTTTATTTCTTCAGGGATGTATTTGGAATCTATATTTATAACTGGTAGGTACGGAATATTGGCAGCGGTTATATTATATTAATAGTTGTTAATCAGGACAATTTAATGGAAAACTGAAATCTGTCTGGAATCCCTGAGTATCCCTTAACATTTACATATACATGTACATATTTGTTTTAGAAGACAACCCAAAGTATTGATCTAGGCCCATTTTGGTATATTTCATGCCACCATTTCACTGCCAAATGCGATCAAATAAAAAAAAATCGTTCACTTTTTCACAAATGCTTTCGCAAACTTTAGGTTTCTCACTGAAATTATTTACAAACAGCTTGTGCAATTATGGCACAAATGGTTGTAAATGCTTCTCTGGGATCCCCTTTGTTTAGAAATAGCAGACTTATATGGCTTTGGCGTAGCTTTTTGGTAATTAGAAGGCCGCTAAATGCCACTGCGCACCACACGTGTATTATGTCTTGCAGTAAAGGGGTTAATTAGGTAGCTTGTAGTGAGCTTGTAGGGTTAATTTTAGCTTTAGCGTAGTGTAGAAGACAACCCAAAGTTTTGATCTAGGTCCATTTTGGTATATTTCATGCCACCATTTCACCGCCAAATGCGATCAAATAAAAAAAAAAACGTTCACTTTTTCACTAACTTTAGGTTTCTCACTGAAATGATTTACAAACAGCTTGTGCAATTATGGCACTAATGGTTGTAAATGCTTCTCTGGGATCCTCTTTGCTCAGAAATAGCAGACATATATAGCTTTAGCATTGCTTTTTGGTAATTAGAAGGCCGCTAAATGCCGCTGCGCACCACACTTGTATTATGCCCAGCAGGGAAGGGGTTAATTAGGGAGCTTGTAGGGAGCTTGAAGGGTTAATTTTTGCTTTAGTGTAGAGATCAGCCTCCTACCTGACACATTCCACCCCTGATCCCTCCCAAACAGCTCTCTTCCCTCCCCCACCCCACAAATGTCCCGCCATCTTAAGTACTGGCAGAAAGTGTGCCAGTATAAAAAAAAAAGTTTATGTTTGTTTTTTTTGTGTGTTTTTTTTAATGTATATATTTTCTGCAGTGTAGGATCCCCCTTTACCACCCAAACTACCTGAGCCCCCATAAACAGCTCTCTAAACCTCCCCCCTCTCACTATTTGGTGCCATTGTAGGTACTGGCAGCAGTCTGCCAGTACCCACTTTTCAAACTAATGTGCATTTTTGTAAAAAAAAAAAATTCTGTAGTGTAGCTGGCCCCCCTCCCCCTATCCCCTCTCCCCTCCTCTCCCTCTCCACTCCTCCCCCTGATCCCTTTTTTTAAACATTATTTCCCACTCCCACCAACACCTCCCGCTCCCACCAACACAACAATCACAAACAGTGCTGCACTGATGATCACGGGGGCGTGCGCGGGCTCCCGCATGCACCGGGGACTAATTTAATGGAAGCACACCAGCGATGGGCCGCCCACTCACCTCCCTGCAGCTGCTCTCACCCACCAACGATCGGCACCCTCGCTGGCCGAGGCAGAGAGGGCCACAGAGTGGCCCTCTCTGCATCGGTGTGCCAGAAAATGTATTGCAGTGATGCCTCAATATCGAGGCATCACGGCAATACCTTGAAAGCAGCTGGAAACGATCAGGATCACTTCCAGCCGCTTTAAACCCTAACGTCGTACAGGGTACGTCGCTGGTCTTTAAAGACCAGTTTGTTTAAGACGTACCCTTACATTAGTGACATTTTATATCCAAAGGTGAATTTCATATATAAATTAATTATTTTATATATTGACATATAGTTTTCAGTTTTCCCCAAAATGTATCTAACAAGAGTTTGTGCACAGATGTCTCTTTTATTATCCTCAGGGCCCAGGATTCTTTTACCCCATTTTACCTCCCATGACAAGGTTCTGTCACCCCTGTTGTACTTGCTCGGCGGAAGGGCCTTCGAATGACATGCTGGCACTTTGCCTTTAGAGGAACAAATGGACTGGGGGAGCCACAGTCTTTTATGGGACTGGGGAGTCTCTTCATCTGAATCAGAAGAGTCCTCCGAAGGGGAGAGTTTAGAATTTTCTCCAGCAACAGGGGCAGAAATCGAGGTTTGATCCCTCTGGAAAATGGCTTACTTGAGCACTATTTTGATGAAATCAAGAATCTCCTCTTTGGATTATGAGGCTTTGTCATGGGATTCCATGATCCAAATGAAATGTATTATAATTTATGTTATATATTTAGTTGTTTATTTAAACTATAAGACAATAATAAGCAGGCAGAAAAAAACCCTCTGCAAAGCAGCAGCGCATGCATCTGGCCAATATTTTTTTTTTCCGCTGGAGAACCCTGGGAGGAAGCTGAGACCTAAACTTTGCATGCGTCTAGAACAGACTATCAGCAGACAAAGCACGCTAACAGCCAATTTTGCAAGGAGAAGAGACGCGCACAGTGACAAAACAGGCCTCAATGGAAGCAGTGATCCCTAGATGCCGGAGGCTGAAAGTCCCACGTGCAGTGGCGGGACAATAGAAAACTGCCACAGCACGAGTTACATTGACAACACTGAAAATAAAAAGGGGGGGAGGGGGAAGAATCCCATAGGGAAAAATAGGGGAGAAAACCCCCCAAGGGCCCCCTAATAAAAAAATAAAGGGTCAAGAGAGAACCACAAGAAGAGATACAATAAATACAAATAATAAAAGTAACCAATGTGAAAATTCTAAAACAACAGAAAGTAAAACTAAATACATCACCTGTTGTCTGGAAGGCAGCAAAGAAAAGAGAAAGTTACTAACTTTGTTTGTGCTGTTTTATTATTCAATGTCAAAGGGCATAGCCCAAAAACACACTTCCCCTGAGTGTGTCGTCAGATGCCAGTTCCCATGGCGGTTCATCCCTTTACAACATCATGACAAGTGGAAACAAGTGACGAGATGGGTGAGACCGTTTCTTTCATTTATTGCTATAAAAGTTGAAGTGCGGCTAAAGCTGTTTATTGTCGGAGGCTTCACAATCTGATACATACTAGAAAGTTATTTCTGTACTTCAATTCTTTAGCAGACATAACATGATTATGCAAATAACTGACATATGCTCAAATTACAATTTTGTATGACTATATGTTGAGATCAACTTGAATATGTTTTAATTGCACTGTCGGTAGGTTTTTTTTTTTTTTGTTTTTTTTTTAAATCTTTATTTAAGATCCAACAGAGTATACACTTTGATTTGAACATATATAATCACATGAAGACAAGCAAAGAAAAGCAAAAGGGAGCACCTCGCAGGGTGCCTAAAAAAGGAAAAAAGAAAAGAAAAAAAAAAGAAGTTTGCATTAACCATAAACAATAAAGAATAAAAGAAGAGAAAAACATCTGACAAATAAGGACATTTACTGACGTGCAGGTATCCTAAGAGTTTTATAACCTAACAAAAATGCCTCCTTCTGAACTTTTAGCCAAAGTGCAGTATAGTGCCCCTACTGATATTCTTCCTCTCAAATAAAATTAACCTGCACTAATCCTATTATTAGCAAAACTCAAGTGTATCTCCAATTATCTATGTAATACTCTGTTGGAGTGTTTTATTATTTTCTTAATACAACATCATAGGACACTTGGCCGAAGTCCATATAAACAGCAATGAAACAAATCCATTCCCGGCCCGAGAGGGCCAGGTTAGTAGATCCAGACTGAGCCAAACAAAAAATAAAATTAAACATAATAAATCATAACCAAACAAGACAAAACACAAAAAAACCCTATTAAACTCAAGACAAAAAAACAAAACAAAAAAACAAAAAAAAAAAAAGGGGGAAAGAAGGAGATGGTGAGAGCAGACTTGCTACCATATACCCAGCAACGCAAGTTCTGAATTTCTGAATGGGTAAATTAAATGGTCAATTTCACTAGGAGGGAGAGATTTAATAAAAACTGACCACTTCAAAACAAATACAGTAATGTCACGTTCATCATTTAAATTGGTATCCATCTGGAAAACTGGGGGTCACTTTTCCTTTCCATTTTTTAAGGATTAGATATCTAGCTGCTAATATGGCCATGTTGACAATTTTAATATTTACCTGCCGTTTCTCCGGGTCCTTCCATATATACAATATATGCGATACCGTTAATATCAGAGGGGAGATCCCTAACATTTTACTAAGCCAATATTGTAGTTTAAGCCAAAAATGTTGGATCCTTGGGCAATCCCAGAACATATGTACAAGATTGGCCGAGTGCAAGGATCACCTAGGGCAGCAGTTATTTTGATTTCCACACCTAGAACCTTTCTCAGGGGTAAAGAAAGTCATAAGAAGTAATTTAATATGAGGTTCTCTCCATGAGGAGGAAAGAGTGATTCGCATTACTTCAAGAACTGAGGATTGAATAAGACTAGTATCCACATAATTTTGTAATAAAACTGCGGCCCATTTAGAGGAAATCTTTTCTAGGTTAAGGGTACCCTTTAGGGAACTCAGCGCTTGATAACAAGGGGAAACTGACATAAATCCATTTTTAACTAGAACAAGCCATTTCTCTATACTACAATTCCAGCCGAAATTACTTGTTATATTAAGCGCAAAATGCCTTGCTTGTAGGTACGCAAAAAAGTCTTTTTGAGGGAGATTAAACTCCCCCCTAAGGAAACCAAAGGTTTTAATGCATCTCCTATCAAAATCTAACATTTGGGAGACATTACTTAGACCTAAACTATTCCACCTCTGAAAGGGTGATAATTGGAGTCCAGCTTGAAATTGAGGATTACCTGACAGTGGCATGTATTTGGATAGCCTATGATCTAAATAAAAGAGTTTACAGACTCTCCACCAAGCCTGGAGTGGGTTAAGAATGGTTCTCATTTGTTTCACCTCTCTAGGTAGTAAACTAGAGTTGCAATAAATAATTGCTACGGGCAAAAGTGGATAAGTTACACTTCTCTCAAGTTCATTGTCAGTGACATAATCTCTCACAAAGATCCAATCCATAATTAGACGTGCCAGAAAGGAATAGTTATATATCTTGATATCTGGTACAGCTAGCCCCACAAATCTTCTAGGAAGGGAAAGTTTAGACAATGAAATTATGGGTTTTTTGTTTTGCCAGATAAAATTTCTCAAGGGGCGTTAAATATTAAAACGTCTTTTCCCTTAAGGATCAATGGAGTATTCTGGAGCACATATAGTATTTAAGGGAGACAAACCATCTTATAAAGGGCTATACGGCCTGACAGAGAGAGGGGAAGGTTTTGCCAGTTTTTCAAACTCTCCTTAATTTTATTCAACACTGGGAGAAAGTGAAGGCTATACCAAGTATCCGAGTTAGAAGAGATTGCAATACCCAGGTACCTAAAGGATCCAGAGACTACTTTGAATGGCATATTTACAAGGGATTCATTGGATTGTTTAATCCACAGAAGTTCAGATTTTGTGGTATTCACCCTATACCCAGATAAAGAACCAAACTGATCAATAATTGATAGGAGTTTAGGGATATTAATGGAAGTGTTTGTAATATATATGAGAATATCATCAGCGTATAGAGCTATTTTCAGCTCCTTCTTGCCAATCCTAATCCTTTCAAGATGATGTCTAACACAAATAGTGAAAGGTTCACTGGAAATGTTAAAGAGAAGAGGAGAGAGGGAAAATCCCTGCCGAGTTCCTCTTCTAAGCGAGATATCTGAAGAGATCATACCATTAACTAACATCTTTGTGGAGGCTACATTATATAGATTATTAATACATTTAAGAAAACTACCGTGAAGGCCGAAACGTTGAAGTAAATGATCATAATGAACTGAATTGAAGGCTTTTTCAGCATCTATTGAGATAACTGCCGAATCGGGAATGTCCCCTCCCGCTCTGCTCCCCAGCCTCTCCCTGGTTTTAAAGTAGTCTATGGTAAGAAACACCTCCCTTATTTTAGCTGAAGAATTTCGTTTGAACATAAAACCTGCCTGATCCTTGTGGATAATACTAGGGAGAGGAGCTTGAAGCCTCAACGCTAAGATAGAGGTAAGTATCTTATAGTCCGAATTCAACAAGGCTATAGGCCTATATGATTCATTCTTATCGGGATCCTTCCCTTGCTTAAGGATTAGGGTAGTGTAGGAAGCAGCAAAGCTGGAAGAGGGCGGATTACCCTTTATGTATATATCATTATAAAGTAAGGTTAAGTGTGACAAAATTACCGGGGATACTATCTTGTAGAATTCGTTGGGAAGGGTGTCCGGGCCCGGGGCTTTATTCAGAGAAAGATTTTGAATTGCTCTAGACACTTCAAGCTCAGAAATAGGAAGATTGAGAGTTTCGACTAGGTCAGGTGCTAGTGTCGGGTAGGAAATTTTACTCCAAAAATCGTCACGCTCAGAATTATTTGAATTTTTAAGGGAGTACAGGTCCTGATAGTAATTTGAGAAGGTCTTCAGGAGTTCTTCTGGCGTTGTTAAAGTTTTACCTTCTTCATGTAAGAAGTCAATCAAAGATGAACCTTTATCCCTTTTGACTAAACTTGCGAGAAGTTTTCCGGTTTTATTTCCATGTCTAAATAATTTAGCCTGAAATCTCAGGTCTTTCTGAAATGACCTATATAGAAGAAAAGAATCCCTTTCCTTTAGTGCTCGAGTATATCGTGCCCAACTCTCAGATGTTTTCTCTAAAAGATAATAATTTTATGAATTAGATAATGACTTCAGAATTTCCTTTTCCCTAAGTTTGAATTTCTTTGTCCTTCTTATGCTATAAGCTAGAATCTCCCCCCTGAGTACTGCCTTCACAGTTTCCCAAAAAATAGTGGGACGGTTGATATATTCGCGATTAAAAGAGGTGTACTCTTCAAACTTAGATTTAAGCCAGTTTTTAAACTTGAAATCTGATGCCAAGTAAACTGGAAAATAAAACCGACAATTTCTTGGAGCACAATCACTAGACTGAAAATCAATGAAGATAGGGGCATGGTCCGAGATATAGATAGGGAGAATTATAGAGACAACTTTTAATTTACACAGCCTTTCATCTAAGAGAAGTAGACCAATCATTGAGAGTGACTTATGTGCCTTAGAGAGACAAGTGAAGTCTCTTGAATCAGGGTTCTATGACCTCCATAAATCTCTGACCCTAAGATTCTGGAAGAGTCTAATGAACAATTTTGACTCTAGGTTATCTCTTTTACTTCTAGGACATTGTGGTGCCATATTGAAATCCGCTCCTACTATCAGGTAACCCTCCGCATAAGTTATGATATTCGCTTGAAGTGTTTCCCAAAAAGGCAAACTAAAAACATTGGGAGCATAAATATTACATAATGTATATAACACCTTAGCTAATTTAATTTTTACCATTAGGAACCTTCCCTCTGGATCTGCGTTGGTATGGAGAACTTGATCATTTAACTTCTTTCCTAAAAGAATCACAACCCCTCCTTTTCTTTGTACACTGGAGGAAAAGAGAACTTCCTTAACCCATGAGCACTTAAGCTTAAGAACTTCCTCCAATTTTAGATGGGTTTCCTGTAGAAAGGCGATATCAGTGTTTATTTTTCTTAGATGAGATATTATAGTTTTTTCGTTTAATAGGGGATGTAATACCCCCAATATTCCAAGAGGTTAGCTTAAATCTGCTTATCCCGTTTACCATATAGGAAAAAAAGAGAATGAATCTTTATATGGGGAGAAATTGAAAATGCTGAAACCACAACCCAAAGAAAACCTACATAACAGATATGACCGAGAAGGAAGAGAAGGGAAAACACAGTCGGGAGAAAAAAAAAAAAACACACAAAAGCACAGGCACCCCTCATACCCATTACGGCCCCTTCTAGCCCATGACCTCCTATGGCCGAAGGGACAACCCTAAAAGGAACTGATATAATGAGCATTGAACCTGACATTCTTAAGTAATAGTTACCTATCTCCGTCCCTGTCTTACCCAGGAGGCAACGTCTGAACAATGAATTTTTCTGCGTTTCTAGCTGACTCAAAGAAATGTGTATGGTTATTCATTATTATCTTCAATCTAGCTGGGTAAATTAGGGTAGCTCGGAGTCCTTGATTAATAAGTTTAGTACAGATTGGAGCCAGTTCTCTCCTTTTGGCTGATGTCTCAGCCGAGAAATCTTGAAAAAGCATTATCTTTGCATCGCCAAGAAATATAGGTTGATTTTTTTTTAAAGAATTTAAATAAAGTGAGTTTATCTTGGTAATTTAATACTTTAGCGATAATTGGCCTGGGTCTGTAGTTCACTTTCTCGGATAGTAACCATCCTAATCTATGGGCTCTCTCTAGTACTATGTGAGGTTGTGACTGCGGAATTTGTAAAAATTGCGGTAGTATAACTGTTAATAGCTTACTGAGGTCTTCATATTGCTTTTCTTCAGGGACCCCTATCACTCTGAAATTATTCCTCCTGGAACGATTCTCCAGGTCTTCTAACTTATTCTGTGCTTTTAAGAGCTTGGAATTTACATCTCTAACTTGGTATTGTGACCTCTTGTAAGGTCCTCTAAGTATGAGATTCTTTGTTCTGCCTCAGACAATCTATTAGAAAATTGACGAATTTCAATTGTTAGTACCAAGATATCTTGTTTGATCTCATTCTTGAGAACATCAAATTTAGGAGACAAGGCTTTGGATATGCTTGCAACTAGTGATTGTATGTCTATCGATTCATTCATCTGCACCGGATTGGTAGTAGTAGGATGTATATCCGCCGAGGTTTCCAGCGTGGTCTTGTTTTTCTTATTTCTATGCCTAGCTGCCATAGCTGAAGGGGAAGTTTTGGAATGTGCAATGAAAAATTTGTCCATGTGCTTGTGAGATTACAGTGAAGATAAGGAGTAACAAGTACCCCAATTAGTGAAGAGTAGCCTGTGGAAGGAAAAAGGGGGGAGAAACCCCCTAATGGGACGTGAATTGAAAAGAAAGTGAAAGAAAAAAAAAACCCTGGGGAGGGGAGGGAAACATGGGTGAACCTGTGAGGAAGAAGAAGAAGAAAAAAGGAAAACTGTGGAGTGCAAAAAAAAACCCCCAAAAAAACAACTTACTAGTCAGTTAGGCAGATTGGCGAATAAATTAATTTGGTATCACCACGGCGAATATAAATACCAGAAAACCTTTTGCAGATGAGTGTCACGTCCTAGACAAGATATATATATATATGTTTTTTTCCTTTCTTTTCAATGAAGATATTTTTTTCAGTGGTGCTTTTTTATTGATAGAGGTATTTTGGGCCCACACCAGCTATGTTTACTAGTTTAATTAGTTCTATTCTGTCTATGTTTGATGAGCTAGCAAAATATATGATACACAGTTAACCCCAGCACTCCACAAGTACTAGAGTTTGCATAAACATTTATACTTAGTCTTTCCCAGCTATAATGTTAAACTCTTAATACCAGGAAAACTTTGTCTATACACAGTGAATAATAATTTTAAAAATGAAAAATGTACCAATAGGCTCTCACATGAGGGAAAAATTCATAACAGATTTAAGAAACCAAGGAAATGAGTATCCCCCAATGTGTTCGCTGATTAATATAATAAGTATGTTTTGTTTTCTTATGAATTATTTATAGCACGCTTATTTTGACCCCAACACTATATTATATACAACCCAGCTTTACTTAACTAATTACTATATTCTGTTATGACTAATGTTAGAGGACACATGTTAACAACTCCTTCATACATCAACACTGATTTTAGGAAAATTGCTTCATGTATTGATATTGTCGCTTATAATAAACTTAGCATATTAAACTTGAAATACAGACAATTGTGTCCAATAGTGACATAATATAACATTTTTTCAGTAGTGAGTTGTACCCATCCTAAAAAGAAGGTTGATTAGTTGTAGCAACTATGAAACAGATAGTTATAAAAATAGACACTACTATAACTTTTAGGTGACCTGAAAGATAAAGGTTTTGTTCGAGTATCATGGAAACAGAGACATGTTATGGTATCTTTTGCCCAGGGTGGCTATACCTAGAAAAGCACCCCTGTGATGTGTCAACTGAAATGTTTAATGACTCCTTAAGAGCCCAAAGTCAGCAGGGGAAGTATTCCACCCAAGGACCCAACAGAGTCAAATATTGCCCAGAAGCGTGGTTCAAATTAGGCCTTGGAAGGATGTAACAGTACCTGACACAGTCCATAGGAGTCAGCAGGCTAGTTACTCATGACAGCAGGCCAGGGCCACGACAGCAGGCCAGGGCCTCCTCATGCAGCACCGGTGAGAGGAGGCAGACGGACAGAGCGGACCAATCCCAGGATCCTGGCAGGTGAACGATCCAATGCAAGAACACCTGTGGCTAGGCAAAACTAAGACTGCACCAGGAGCCGTATCAAGCAAGCCCCTCCTCTCGCAGCACTCGTGGGAGGGGAGGATCCCTGCGCCACTCCTTATCTTCAGGTATCCTATCAGGCCGCAGGGTAACAACACTTCAACATCAAGGACCACCCAGGTATGTACATCCAGACCCGGTATCACTCGAATACAGGAAGCTTCAGTTAAGCCAGAGTAGGATTGCAGAAACCCAGGCTTGGGTATACAGGTAACGCGTGTTAGTGCACAGACCCCCCTCATGCAGCACTCCTGGGAGGGGAATAGGCAGATTTACCCAAAGCGTGATAGGTAGGTTTACACAGAACGTGGTGTCCTGATCAAAGAAGTCAGCCAAGGGAAGTAATCCTCCAATTTAACACCAGACCCCCTCCCGCAATGCGGGTAATAGGAGGCAGGAGTAACTCTGTGGTTCAGAAAAGTATTCCTCTATCCCAGAGATAGCAAGGTAAAGGCATATGCAGGTAAAAGATATAATATATATATAAAGAGACTCAGTCCTTTAAGTAGTTACTATGGGCAGCTCAGTGCAATAGTATGGCACTGCAGGAGTCCCAGTAGCGGGGTAAAATTGCTAAGTTAGCCGCCACTGGTCCAAGGCATTCGGCACAAGACTTCTCTACCAGCAGCTTTTACTGGGAATCAGGGAGCAAGCGTTTGCGTGACCTTACGCTTGTGCTCCTCCCCCAAAACTCCATCCTGAATATGTAGTTTAATGGATGAGAACTATTTGCAGATTGGTCTAACCATACACATATATTTAATGTATTTGAAAGGGAGGTTAATAGCATGGAGCCAGGTGCATTAATAAAAACAACATGAATATTTTATAAGCAGAGGTGCCTACTTCCCTCCTTCCTCTTATATGGGCTATTTTGCTGTGGGGAGTCAGCAACATTAAAAAAAAAAAAAAAAAAATTCATATGACTTAAGGCGTCCAGTTATATTTGCCTAATGAAAGCACCAGCCCTTCCCAGAACTAAAGGAGATAAGGTAATATACTGCAAAGAATTTAGTAGGTTTGTAAAAGGTTAATAAAATTACAGTTTTAAAAGTTTTAAACCATTTATTTAGGTTATTTACAATGTAGGCCTTATTTGCTGATATTGGGCTAGATTACAAGTGGAGCTCTAATTTAAAGTGCGTCCGTAAACGGGCAAATTCCCCCATTTACGGGTGCGCGTTCAATAACCAGCCATTACGAGTTTGTGGACATTTTTTAAATTAACCAGAGGCTCACAGTAGCATTAACCAGCCACTTGTAATGGCTGGTTAATGCTACTGTGAGCCTCTGGTTAATTTAAAAAATTTCCCCAAATGTCCCCAAAATAAAGTTTGAGGTTCCTGTTTAAAAAAATAAAAAAAGATAGCGTCTTTATTTTTTTTTTTATTTTTTTTTAAATAACTGCACAAAGCAATTTTAAGGGGTTAAAGTGAGCGGATGTGGGATGTTAGAAAAAAAAAAACGTCTCTGAAAGTTCCTTTACATAGCGGTCTATGGGGACTGTGTGTTCCATGTAAATATATATGTATATGCTTATATACAGTACATATTTATTTTGTGTGTTAATA